>NC_041389.1:582453050-582458068 GCF_002162155.2 Triticum dicoccoides
CTGGGCCTGGACGGGCGGCTTCTTCGCGGCTGGTCGCAGTCGCAGTCGCAGGGAAGGAGAGGGGAGAAGAAGGCAGGGAAGGAGAGGCGGCGGCGTCGCCGACGGCGTGCAGGCGCGGCGGACGGAGGGGGCGAAGCAAGGCGGGGCGGCGGCGTACGGTTGGGGCGGAGCAAGGCAAAGTTAGGTCGAGTGGGGGATCTGGCGAGGGAGGGAGAGAGGCCAGAGGGGAATAGGTGGAGTGGGGGGAGGGTTAGCAATGGCGCACCTCCCCCTAGTGCGCCATAAGTACGACGACAGCGATGGCGCACCTCCCCCTGGTGCGCCATTAGTAAGTTTTTTATTACAGTTCGAGCACTCATGTTATATTCCACCTAACCGTATCTCCATCAGAACACACACACTAGCCCGACTGGTCAGCACGCAGCACACACACTAGGAGGTCCTGGGTTTGATTCCCAGGCTCCCCAATTTTTGTTTTTATGCATTTTTTTCTTTGCACATATCTTTTTATCCATCCATCCAAATATAACATGTCAGATATGCTAGATGCTCAGAATTTCATGTAGAAAAATAATATGTAGTTTTTTGCCATGTTAACAACATTTAAAATGCTATTTGATATTTATTTGTGTTTAAATATGTTCAAACTTGTTTAAATCATAACTAAATATCCATAGCTCCAAATTTGACAAACTTTATATGCTTTTGGGAGTAACATATAACCAAGCACAACTAGTCTTTTTTTTGGATTTTTAGTTGCATTCATTTGTGAATTGGTAAAACATTTATGAATATGAAAAAATATCATCAAATTTGAAAAAATATTCATGAATTCAAAAAGTGCCCATGAAAAAACATTTATGAATATGTCGAAACACAATCGAGAAATGAAGGCTACAATTTAAATACAATCGATCTTAGCTAGCTATCTGTTCACAATCTTCTTGCCCTTCTTTTTCGCAAATGGAGTTCTTCTGTGGAATGGACGTCCTTTAGGTAGGGCGGTCCTGCTTCTTCTTGTGGTGTATGCTGCTACTTCATCGTTGTCGTCATGTTCGATCTTCGAGTCGCCGTACTTGTCGAAGTCTTGCTCATTGGCTACTCCATCCATTCTGATGATCTTCCTTTTGCCTCTCCTCACGACAACACGACTGGGCTTTGACGGGTCGGTAATGAAGAAGCATTGGTCCACTTGGGAAGCCAGTACCCATGGCTCATTTTCGCGGTGACGTTTGCGCCCGCGGTCTTGGATTTGGCTTCGGGTATAACCATGATGGAGAAATACCGGTCTTCTTTTAGGACGCTCTTGGCCCATCTGACACGGAACATCGGGACCTTCTCTCCAGCGTAGCTCAGCTCCTAGATCTCCTCGATCCTTCCGTAGTATCTGTCCTTGTCGTTACCGGTGTAGGATTCCATCGTTACCCCGGAGTTCTGATAACCATCGCTCTTCATGTCCTTGTCCTCGGTGTAGAATGTGTAGCCGTTGATATCGTACGCCTCATAGGTCATCAGGTTGTGCTCGGCGCCCCGTGACAAGGCGAATATGAGTTGTTCTTTCACGGAAGAATCCTCATGTAAAGGGTACGACAGAAGCTTCTGCTTGAACCAACGCGTGAAACATGAGTTGTGCTCTTTGATTATATCTCCGTCCGTCCTCTGTTGGCCTTGGTCATTGTACGTCTTCTCAATAAAGGTTTTGTGCTCTACCACCCAAGGATCGACCACGTCTATGTGTTGTAGCGCGACTAGGTTTGCTCTTTCAAAGTCTGCGAGTCAACCCTCGAAGTCGACATGCATTTTGCGGCGACCCTCACGGTGACCCCATCCAGCGAGCCTGCTGAGGTGCCTGTTGACGGGCAGACCAATGGGGTTCTTGATGCCTAGATAATTCGTGCAGTAGGAGATGCACTCTTCGGTCATAGAGCCCCTGGCTATGCTTCCCTCTGGGCGTGACATGTTGCGAATGTATCCTTTGATGACACCATTCATCCTTTCGAACGGCATCATGTTGTGCAGGAACGTCGGCCCGAGTTGGATGATATCCTCCACGATATGGACCAGCAGATGCACCATAATGTCGAAGAATGCGGGCGGGAAGTACATCTCAAGCTCGCATAGTATCACCACGATCTCTTCCTGTAGCCTTCTAAGTTGCCTCACGCCAACCGACTTCTGAGAGATGACGTTGAAAAAGTTGCATAGGCCAAATAGCGTTTCACGGACGTGCGCGTCCATGATGCCATGGATTGCAACTGGAAGTGTCCGCGTCATCAGCACGTGACAGTCGTGATACTTCATCCCGCTGAACTTCTGCTTCGCTGGGTCTAGGTATCTGCTTATCTTCCCCGCGTAACCGTAAGGAAGTTTTACTCCTACAAGGCAGGTGAAAAAATGATCGATCTCCTCCTGACTTAGAGTGAAGCACGCGGGAGGGTAGTCATTTCCGGTCTTCTTGGCCTTTTTGCCTTTGCGACGATTTTCTGTGTCCTGCTTCGCTTCATCATCATCATCATCATTAGCGTGAAGCTCCTCCCTGATGCCCATTGATTTCAAGTCTGCCCTTGCTTTCGGCCCATCTTTGGTCCTTTCTGGCATGTTGAGCAAGGTATCAAGCAGACTCTCGCACACGTTCTTCGTGATATGCATGGCATCAAGGCTGTGAGGCACATGGTGGATCTTCCAGTACGGCAAGTCCCAGAAAATAGACCTCGTTTTCCATACCTTCAGTAGCGGCTCTGGCGCCTTTCGCTTCTTTCCCGGCTCTGGCGCCTTTTGCTTCTTTCCCGACAGTGGGCAATCTTTCCAATTTTTCAACAGCTCGTCTATTTCCTCGCCGCTCCTCGTACGCGGGCGTCTTCGGGGTTCGGTTTCACCATCGAACATGTCTTTGCGTTTCCTCCACGGGTCATCATCGCGAAGCCACCTTCGATGTCCCATGAACACGGTTTTTGAATACCCGGGATCTCTATCTAGCTAGCGATACGTTGTGTCATCCATGCACCTTACGCATCTAGAAAATCCGTGGACTACCTGCCCCGCGAGATATCCGTAACCGAGATAGTCGTGCACCGTCGTGAGCAGTGCGGCTCTCATAGGGAAATATTCTTTCTCTACGGCGTCCCACGTATTGGCTGGCGTTTTCCACAACATGTCTAGCTCCTCTTTCAGCAGCCCCAGATACAGATTGATGTCGTTCCCTGGTTGTTTCGGCCCTTCAATTAGCATACTCATGTGAATGTACTTCCTCTTCATGCACAACCAGGGGAAGGTTGTACATCCACACAAACACAAGCCAGGTGCTATGTGTGCTTCTCTGGCTGCCAAACGGATTGACTCCATTGGTGCTCGCTCCCAGCACGATGTTCCTTGGATCGTTCCCAAATTCCGGGTCTTCAAAGTTCAATGCTTGCCACTGGATTGCATCCTTAGGGTGACTCAGCATCTTGTCTTTTTTATTTATCTCCGGATCATTTGCGTCATCTTCCCGCTTCTTCTCCTCCCTATCCGCGTGCCAACGCAGGAGCTTTGCTACCTTAGGGTCCACGAAATACCGTTGCAGACGAGGAGTGATCGGAAAGTACCACACCACTTTTCGAGGAGCTTTCTTCCTCTTCTTGTATCGAGTGACGCCGCACACCGGACATATGGTAGACTCCGCGTGCTCGTCCCAATAAATGATGCAATTGTTCATGCACACATGGTATTTCACGTGCGGTAAATCCAAAGGACACACGATTTTCTTCGCCTCCTTGAAACTGGTCGGGCACTTGTTCCCCTTGGGAAGACGTTCATGCCAGAATGACATGTTCTTGTCGAAGCATGCGTCAGTCATTTTGTGTTTTACCTTCATCTCCAGAGCCATGAGCGTTACTTTCAGGCGGGTATCCTCAGGCCTGCATCCTTCATACAATGGAGTAACCGCGTCTATCTCTAGTTGATCTAGCTTGGCTTTCTCTCGGGCGGCAGCTCTTGCGTTATCCGTTTGCTTGAGAAGCAGCTCTTGAATATGAGGGTCCTGCACCTAGCCCATCGATGGTCCATCGTCGTCTGCTCCGTCGGCATCTTCATCTTCATGATCACGCCCTTCGTCTGCTTCGGCATCTTCCTCATTATCATGTCCTGCATCTTCTACATGATGACTGTGTACAGCATCACCGTCGTGATCATGTCTTAGAGATTCTTCGTCTTCTCGCCCGCCCGAGTCTTGCTCATTTCTTGCCCGGCCCCCATGGACGACTTCATAGTCATCTTCATCACCTTGCCACCGATAGCCATCCATGAAACCATGCAAGAGCAGGTGGTCCCGCACCTGCCCGGAATCCGGGTCCACAATAAGGCTCTTCAGCTTGCATCTTCGACATGGACATCTTATCTCCGCCTCGTTCTTTTGAAGCATCTTGGCCTTCGCGGAGCTCAAAAACCTATTCATGATGCCTTCGGTCATCGTGCGGACCATGGACGCATGCGGGGTAGAGCAAAACGATATTTTAGAACCAAGAAAAAATTTAGCACGACTTTCCCTAAAAATAGGACCAAAAAGAATGCATAGTGCCAAAATTCTCGCCGAAACGGAAATGAATCAACATTCCGGCAAAATATTGGCAACTATCGCATTTCAAATACCGGTACCTGCAAACACAAACATATATGCAACACCACAAACATATGCAACACCACGAACATACATAGATCTAGCTAGGCCACAAAAAGTGCATGTGCACGTTATTGGAGAGGGAGAACAATATAAAGATAGCTTCCCCTCTTACTTACCTATCAAAAAAGGTAATTTAACCACTTAATTTGGATGAATCTATGATGCAAATGAGGTGAGGAGGAGGAGGCAGCCGAGACAAGCTTGAAGGAGGAGGTGGAGAGAATGAAGTGGGGAAAGTGAGTGGGTAGGTGTGGCTGTCCAAAATATCTTGCTGGTCCCAGGTTACTAATAGCGCACCACCAGCTGGTGCACATTAATAACCCTGGAAATGGCGCACCGTGGCATAGTTTTGCAATATATA
>NC_041389.1:582458466-582485593 GCF_002162155.2 Triticum dicoccoides
ATACACTAATGGCGCACCATGTCATAGTGCGTCATTACTAGTTTAAACTAGTAATGGCGCACTGTGCCACGGTGCGCAATTAGTAGTTTTGCAAAAAAAAGAATAAAAAAACAACAGTAGTGGCACACTTTCTGGCCGGTGCACCATTACTAGTTAGCACTAGTAATGACGCACTGTGCCAGGATGCGCCATTAGTATGTTTGAAAAAATAAAAAAAATTGTTACTAGTGGCGCACCATGTGCCTGGTGCGCCATTAGTGTCTTCCACACTAATGGCGCACCTACACATGGTGCGCCACTGCTATATAGGAGTGGCGCACCATATGACAGGTGCGCCATTAGTATCCATTTCATCTATAGCCCTTTTCCTAATAGTGTACTACCTCCGTCCTGGTTTATATGTCTCCTTTGTAGTTTGTGCCAAATTTTGACTAAAAATTTAATTAACAAAATGTTAATGCATGTCAAGAAAACTTATCTCATTAGATTTGTATTTGAACATAGTTATAAAAAATATAATGTTTGGCGACATGCATAAACATTTTGTTAGTTTAATCTATGGTCAAAATTTTGCACGAAATACAATGGGGACCAATAAACCCGGACGGAGGTAGTACCATGCAAAAACACATGGCAACTCGGGTAAAAGAGAGTTGCCATCTGCTTACAAGCAAAGCTAGGGCAGTTGCCATGTACCCTGCAGAAACACATGACAACTGATAGCTTTGGGTGTGTGACGAGGAGACGGGCGTGTGGACGAAGTGATAAACGCCCACACACCAGCCCCTCTGCGTGCATGAAAACTGGTGTTTGGGCGAATTGCTAAACGCCCACACACCAGCCCCCGTGTGGTGAAAAAGGACTGTGGGCGACCGGATGAATGCCCATCCACCGCCCAGTCCTACGTGGCACACAAAAACTGCTAGAATGCGCCAAGATTCGTGCAGAATTGGTTGGACGAGGATCCATGCGTGTGGGCGAGTTGCCAGAGGCGCACACGCGTGAGCGTTAGTCTTTCCGATAAAGTAAACTTTCCCTTAAAAAAACAGAAAAAAAATCTGAACTTCGACTTGTAGCGAAATACTCCACGGTGAGAGCAAGGGATGAAAAAGTGAAGTAATCTCTCCGTCGTCTCGTCTCCTAATCTCCGACAGCCCGACTGGAATCCATGAGCGGGGCCGGCGCTGCGCTGGCCTCTTCGGCATTGGACCTCCGCGGGGAGGACAGGAGGGCGGAATGGCTGCGCTTCTACGATCGGGTCGAGGCGCAGGTGGAGGCGCTGGCCGCCGACCGCGCGCATCTGGAGGCGGCGAGGGGTGAGGGGGAGGAAGCCTGCAGGGTGATACTTCCAGTGGACAAGGCCACGCTCGCCGGTAAGAAGACACCACCTACCTTGCCCTCCTACTCGTTCCCCACATTTCGGGTTAATTTGATTCCGGCAGAGCGGCGCTATGTGGGTCTTGTGGCTCTGCTGGATTGATAATGTCGGGGGTGTGAGATACGCGCTGCAATCGAGTCAGTTAACCACACCGTCCTGCGTCGCGAGGTTCCCTGAAGATTTGGCAACACGTCGTCAATCTACTTCACCCGGCGTTGCAGACTCGCAACATCCTCGAATCTGTACAGATCTGTCGCAGCAAACAAAGTTGCCCCCCACCCCCCAATTAGATAGAAGCATGCTTTGGAGAGCATCTTGTAGAAATGACAGTGGCCAAGATCTGCCGCTGCATATACTCCCTCCGTTTGGAATTACTTGTCACAAAAATGGATAAAAATGGATGTATCTACAACTAAAATACATGTAGATACATTCATTTTTTGGACGAGTAATTCCGAACGGAGGGAGTACATGCTAAACATCAGGGAGGCCCTTGCTATTGTGTGGCTCCAGAATAAAGGTTCACCTAGGGCTGTGAAGCTGGGAAGAAATAATCTAGTTGACGAAGCTTCCCTAATAAAAAGAATCTACTGACGAAGCTGCAGCTACAATCTTATTGTTTTCTTATGTTTGTCTTTATGTCGACTGCCTTTTGCATTTTGCGCGTTGTGGATATGTTACTTTGCGCAAATTTTACCTTCATGTCGCATTTGAATTTGTAATTTTGTATGTTAGAGTTCTCTACCTTCCACTTTCAGAAAGGAATTTATATTGGTACTGATAATATTGCTGCCTTGCGCGAGACAATGTAGAAGCCCAAGAGGGTGATCTGGAGGATGTCAGAGCTTGTAGAGGTCTTCTTGCCCTACCAAGCACTGACTCTAAGGTAATGTAGTTACCGAGATATCAGATGCATTGCCCAAAAGCTTGCAGCCCAGCTTGTGCATCTCATTGACTTTCCTAATTCCATTTTTGCATCTCTGGTTGGTTGGTTCTCTTAATGTTAATCGAAACTGAAGGAAGTTCAAGATCGTCTAGAGCTTGGTGAAGACACTGGGGATCATGAGCACAGTGTAAAAGCGTTGAGGGCAAACCTTAGAAAACTAAAGGGAGCTTTTGAGACCCTGATGTCAAAGAGCGATAAGGATATTTATTCAGTAAAAGTTGTTCTTTTGAACCAGTTGAAGACAATGGAAAAGGACAGCACGCTCTTTGAGAACAAGAAACTAGAGGCAGCACAAGCTACTGAAGAAGCGAAGAAGCTTCAGCAGAACGTACAGGCGCTGCAGGTCGCAACCCAAAACAAGGACAATGAGATTGGCAGACTCCAAGCAGAATCTCTCGTGGCTCAACAGAAGCTACGTGAAATGGATTCCTTGCTGAAGGAGAAAAATGAAAGTATTGAAAAACTCCGTGCGGAAAATATTGGATTACGTGCTGTAAAGGATTTTGTTTGGAGCCAGTTCCAGATAAAGGAGCAGGAGCTGCTGGACCACGCCATGCTTCTGAAGAACAAGGAAGTGGCGGCAGCACAAGCTACTGCGCAAAAGCTAGTAAAGGAGAATCGCACGATGGGAGCAGAAGTTGTTGATTATGGAAACAAGTTAATGATTCTAGAGGAGAAGCTAAAGGAGACGCGCTCCTTGGTTAAGGAGAAAGATGACGAAATCCAAAAACTCAAAAATCGCCAACCTGAGACCACGAGTCTGAAGCGCAAGTGCGCCTCTTCCCTGTCAAATGTAAGTACGTCATTTCCAAGTATAGTATCCTTTGAATGCTATTTGTGTCGTGACCATGCTTTGCCACATATAATCAATGGACAGTATTTTGTTTACTATGTAAATCTGCCTGATAGATTTTAACATTAAAAAAACTGTGTAAAAGAACATTGAAAAAAACTATTTTTTCTAAATTCACTTTTGGCAGCTTGGTTGTTTCGCCTAATGCTATGTGATGGTCAACTGACCATGTGCTATTTTTATAATATACTATATAGTTGAATAGACTATTTTTCTTTATAGTCCAATAATTGTATTCTTATATGTGCCACTGTAATTTTGTGCTGAAAGTACATGAGCATCCAAACTCTTTGTTGGATGCATGCATCAGCTGTGCTGCTGTGTGTTATTGGAAACACAGACCGAGAATAAAGTGAATATATTAGGTTTGCTTTATACGATTCTTGTATCTGGTATCTATATAGGACCATCATAATGCTCTTCTGGAGAGTGCTAATGAATATGTACTGTAACAGGAGACTAGTAAAAGGCGCAGGAGGGATATCATTGGGATGCATATATCTTCTATTTGGCGATGCAGGTCCGGCAGACAGTGTTTTGGACGTCGCACAGTGAGTCTCCCTTCACTCAACATTTGCCACCCCAACTCCATCTTTACACTGTGCATGCCAGATCTACATTCTTGTTGCTAATCTCCTCAAGTTCTAGTGAATTTCACTGGTTAATCTCCTGCTAAACAATCTTGTAGTGCCTTGTCTAGAACTGAGTAGATCTATGCCTTCTTGTTCCGTATCTGCTATCTGAGTTTTTTCTTTTCTGCACAATGATATATGCCTTGTGTGATTATATCACCTCAAAATGTTCTTGTACCTATTCAGCACTTAGCGTTGCCTTGTACTATCTTGTTTCTGGACAAATGACTGATCCAAGAAACTTTATAAATCATTGACGTTTTATGCTGGACAGTAATGTATTACGAGACGATATTTTACATCATAATTACGTTGTTGTTAATGCTTATATGTTACAAGATATTCTAAATGATAATACAGTCATTGATGATACTAGTAGCATACAAACTCATGATGTGGATAGCATCTAGAAAGTATTGGATAATACTTATGTGGAAAATGTCCTTTTTAATATCTTCAACTGTTTGGTTTGCTCACTTGACCCACCAAAGTATTCTTGTAGTCCATTTACTCCATCTAAGTATGAATACCTCATCCAGTCGCCTGGTTTTGTCACGTCGCATCACATTTGAACATTATTAATCACAGAAAATCCTGACGAGTCATCTTGTTCCTCTGTCATTCTCTTGCACCTCTCTGAATTATCCACTTCTTCCTCTGCGTGGGTACTGATACGCATGGCACTGGCAAATACCAGTTTGAGGGGTACAGTGATCACGTACAGATCCGTAGGAGTAAAGTGGGCCCAAAAAAATTACCTTGGGGATTAAGTGGACAAACACTGCACTTCAGGCCAGGGTAGAAAAGTCAACTTCTTCCTGATGGTACTGATTCTTTGAATTGTTTTAATTGTATATTAAAGTATAACAGGACAAACAAAGATAGTCTAAATATTCATGTTGATCATTCATTCTTAGTCCATGTATAGTGTAAACGTCCCTAGTTGTTCTGATCTGAACTAGATGTCTTACCCAGGCAACTGGAATTGTTATCCCCATAAAATCTGTTGATTTGTTGTGACTGATGAGTGGATATTGTTTCTTGGTTCTACCATCTCACGGAATTTCTGTTCGGTGGCTTTAACGGAAACTCTTGGTCTAATAACAGCTCATGTTTTGTATGCTTGTTCAACAGATGCAAATCTTTGTCAAGACCACAAATAGCAGGACTTACACTCTTAAGGTCAAGAGTTCAAGTACGATCAGGGATGTTGAGGGCAGAATCCGTGATGTTGATCACAGCCTAGACTGCTTTCGTCTCATCTTTGCTGGCAAGAGGTTGGTGTATGAGCGCACGCTGGCAGATTACAACTTTAAGAATTTGAGCACACTAGAACTTGACCCTCGCCTTCGTATATCTGTCAAGACGCTGACTGGCAAGATCATTGATATTGCTGTTTGGAGTTCAGATACCATCAAGCATGTCAAGGTGATGATTCACGGTCAGGGTGTAATGCCTTGGTATGAGCAGCGCCTCATCTTTGCCGGCAAGGAGCTGGAGGATGGCCGCACCCTTGCATATTACAAAATTGAGAATTCATGCACTCTCGAGCTTGTCCCTTGGCTCCATATCTATGTCAAGACGCTGACCGGCAAGACCATTAATTTTGCGGTTTTGAGTTCAGACAAGATTGAGGATGTCAAGGCGATGATTTATGGTCTGGAGGGCATTCCTTTGTCTACGCAGCGCCTCATCTTTGCCGGCAAGGAGCTCGAGGATGGCTGCACCCTGGCGGGCTATGGCATTCAGACTTTCAGCACGCTTCACCTTGTCATGCGCCTGAGAGGGGGTAGAGTGATCCGCATCAAGACGCGGACTGGCAACACCATTTTCCTTTCAGCGGTTGGGAATAACATCACGATTGAGGATTTCAAGGCCATGATTCACAAGAAAGAGGGCATTCCCCCGTCGCAGCAGCACCTCTTCATTGCCGGGAAGCCGCTGGAGAACGACCGCACCCTGGGGAGCTACATCAGCCATGATTCCGACATCGACATTGACCTTTTGTGTTGGCGCGCGCCGCTGCCTGGTCGGATTGTGGACAGGGCGCGTAGGTTGCGGAAGAAGCAGGAGCTTGGGCACGGCTGTCTGTAATGTGGCGTGGTCCAATTTGTCTGAGTGGAGTCTAGGCGAAGTCGAACTGTTAGTTAGAAGCCTCTAGTAGTTGTGTGAGAAGTCGCCCACATGCAGTTATTTTCACATCGGAAGCCGGAAATTTGAGTGGGCTGCTAGTGCGAATTTGCAATGTGGCTTCCTCCATGTTGGCGTGTCTGTGAAGGGCTGCACATCTGGGAAAGAATTCCAAGCGTTTATCACAATTTCTTTGGAAGCGTTTATCACAAGTGCCCACTCATATATTGTTTCATCCTCTGGCTCATATAAAGGTGGATTATAATGATAAAAGTTCTCATAACGAATTGAACCACTAAAACTAAAGCGTAGAGGCGTTAGGCGTAGCAGGATGCAATCAGCAAACAATAGAAAGCAGCAGAACTCTTAGGACCGAAAACATTCAATAGAGTATCTGCACCGCGGTCGCGCTATCCTGGCCGCTGGTATTCCTTGGGATCGCCAGGGTTGTCATGTGGTCAAAGCCTCTCAGCAGGTACTCAGTCTTAATCCCATCTGTGTCTGTCGGCGTTCATCTGGAGCTAGGGTACTGTACCTGTTCCTGACAGCTGCGACAGAGCCTAGCGACACTGGGAGTGGGCAAATTCATGGGGCTATAGGGCACTGTTCCTATCACAACTGTTCACCCCGAATACAACCAGGCCAGACAAATTTCTTGCAACCCGGGGAGAGTCACTGTACCGCACTCGTCCACTTCTTGCCTCTTGCTCTTTCCATTGCTTCTGTTTATAAAAATGAGAAACAACATAGATGGCCTGTCCATATTCTCGGTTGCTCATGTCAGGACCGAAACAAAGAAAATGAGAGTTAGAGAGATAGAGAGTATCCATGAGAGTCCAGCTGGAGCTGGTTAGCTCGGTCTTCTCTCTCTTCCTTCACTTGCATGAGTTCCATCTTGTATTCATGGTGGACAAGCGCCCAACTCATGAGAATGAGTGTCACAAACTCATCTCCACTGGATTCGATCGAGAGGGGAAAAGGGGATGAGTTGAGACTTGGGAGAGAAGGTTTCTTCCAAGGGAGGAGGAGGATACAGGGTAGGTGAGATGGTTCAGAGTCTGTTTCTACACACGCCCACACACACTGGCACCCGCTGGCTATAAAGTCGTGCCACACTTGGCCAAACGCCTTACAGGTGGGTCCGTGCCAGCAGGCAGCGGGCCCCACCGAATCACACGTCCACCGCAGCAGCTCCTGGTGCTGCCGGTGTGACATTCCCCTCTCCTTCAGAGCGAGCGCCATCTTCAGAAATGCCTTGCTGTTCTTCCTCGTTTGCTGGTGGCTCCTCCCAGGCCGATGCGTGAGGAAACCGCCGACGAAGAGTGTCGTAGTCCTCCCAAGTGATCACCTCCGCGCCGTTGCGCCAACGCACCTTGACTTGCACCAGAGCGCTGGCACCGCGCTTGACCATGCGACGCTCCAAGATCTCCACTGGTTCATCATTGCGGCCAGCAAGGTCGGGTGGACTTGGTAGCTCGGAGAAGACCGGAGTGTAGTTGGGGGTGAATGGCTTGAGCTGAGAGACGTGGAAGACAGGGTGAATTTTGCTGTCCGCCGGCAGCTCCAGTTTGTACCCAGCTTGCCGATCTTGTCGAGCACCGAAAATGGCCCAAAGTACTTGTAAGCCAGCTTGGCGCAGGGTCTGTTCGCCACCGACGACTGCGCGTATGGCTGGAGCTTGAGGAGCACGGTGTCGCCCACCTCGAAGGAGCGTTCGGAGCGATGCCGGTCGGCCTGCTTCTTGAAGCGTTGTTGGGCGCGAAGAATCTGGTCCCGGAGACGCGCCGTGTGCAGTCCCCAATCCCAGGGCTCGCCGTCGATCATGGGCACCGTCTTGTCGTCCCAACGTGTCATGGCTCCCAGGTTCGGCTCAATGCCATACAATGCTTTGAAGGGGGTGCATTGTATCGACGAGTGGAACGAAGAATTGTACCAGAACTCCGCTGTCGGAAGCCATCGGCGCCATTGCCGGGGAGCGTCATGCACGGCGCATCGTAGGTACATCTCCATGCACTGGTTGACGCGTTCGCTCTGGCCGTCCGTTTGGGGGTGGTAGGCGGTGGAGAAGAGTAACTTGGTGCCTGCGCTGGTGAAGAGCTCGCGCCAGAGAGCGCTGGTGAAGACGCGATCGTGGTCGGAGACGATGGAGCTAGGAATGCTGTGCAGCTTGACAATCTGGTCCCAAAAACCTTGGCCACCCGCGGAGCCTTGAACGGATGACGAAGAGGGATGAAGTGTGCTGATTTGGTCAGCCTGTCCACCACCACCATGATGGAATCGAAGCCTTCCGAAGATGGTAATCCCTCGATGAAATCCATGGTGAGGTCGCGCCAGGGGGCCGTTGGCACGGGCAGGGGCGCCAGCGCGCTAGCCGGCCTGGTCTGCTCGTGTTTGGCGTGTTGACAAACAGGGCACTGCCGGACGTAGTCAGAGACATCGGCCTTCAGGCCGTCCCAGATGAAGAGCTTCTTGATGCGCTGGTAGGTGGCCGTGGCGCCGGAGTGGCCACCGAGTGCGCTGTCGTGCAGCGCACTGATGATCTTGGTGCGCAGTGGCGTGTTCTTGCCTATCCACAAGCGCTCCTGCTTGCGTATGAGCCCTTTGTAGAGTTCATAGCCGTCGTCGTCGGGGCTGTGGATAGCGAGGCGTGCCAGGCGATCCTGCGCATCGGCGTCCGTGGCGTACGAATTTGCCACCTCCTGCACCCACGCGGGCTGGCAGATTGAGAGCGCGTCGAGGCTGAGTGCCGCGCCCACGCGAGAGAGAGCATCCGTTGCTCCGTTTTTGCTGCCGCGCCTGTAGCGGAACTGGAATTGTAGTCCCACCAGCTTGGCCATGGCCTTGCGCTGTAAATCGGTGACGAGTTGCCGATCTTGCAAGTCGCAGAGGCTCTTGTGATCCGTGATGATGGTGAAGGGGCCCCTCTGCAGGTACGTGCGCCATTTCTCGACGGCCATCATGACGGCGATGAACTCCTTCTCGTACGCCGACAACTTCTGGTTGCACACCCCCAGGGCTTTGCTGAGGAATGCCACGGGGTGCCCCTCCTGTGCCAGCACCGCGCCCACGCCCGTGTCGCAAGCGTCCGTTTTGATCACAAACGGATGTGCGAAATCTGGGAGCGTGAGCACCGGCGCGGTCACCATGGCACGCTTGAGAAGATCGAATGCAACCTGAGCCTTTTCTGTCCACTCAAAGCCCTTCTTGGTCAGCAGACTTGTCAGTGGCTTGGCAATGATGCCGTAGTGCGCAATGAACTTGAGGTAGTAGCCGGTGAGGCCGAGGAAGCCGCGGAGCTCGGTGGCAGTTGTAGGAACCGGCCATGCCACCATTGCTTGTGTCTTCTTTGGATCCGTGGCTACTCCCTCCTTGGAGATGATGTGGCCGAGGTAGGAGATGCTATCTTGAGCGAATGAGCATTTGGATTCCTTCGCGAACAGTTGGTGCTCTCGAAGCAGAGCGAGAACGAGGCGAAGATGTTCCAGGTGCTCTTCCAGAGTTTCACTGAAGATCAAAATGTCATCCAGGAATATAATAACGAATTTACGCATGTACTTGGCGAAGATTGCATTCATAAGGCACTGGAACGTTGCCGGCGCGTTCGTCAATCCGAACGGCATGACCTTGAAGTGAAAATGGCCATGGTGAGTCTTGAACGCCGTCTTCTCTTCGTCGCCCGCGCGCATGCGAATCGGGTGGTAACCAGCGCGGAGATCCAGCTTGGAGAAGAAAGCCGCCCCAGCCAGCTCGTCTAGCAGCTCGTCGATGATGGGCAGGGGAAATTTTTTCTTAACCGTGGCGTCGTTGAGCCGGCGATAATCGACGCAAAAGCGCCAGGTGCCATCCTTCTTCTTGACGAGCAGCACGGGCGCGGCGAACAGGCTCATGCTGTGCTCGATGACGCCCGACTAGAGCATCTCCTGCACTTGGCGTTCGATCTCGTCCTTCTGGAGTGGCGAGTAGCGATACGGGCGCGAGTTCGCTGGGCGCGCGTCATCGACGAGGGTGATCGCGTGTTCATATCGACGGTGGGGAGGCAGGCCCTTGGGTTCAGCGAACACGTCGGTGAAATCCGTCAGAACATCCTGCACACTTGGGGGGATTTTGTTTGAAGACGGCTCGGTTGCACGAGGCAGGTCCAGCACTGCCATGTACCAAATGTCGTTGCCGGCGTGCCATTTGCGCAACTGTTCGGGCTCGATCTCCTCCACCTGCTCGTGCTGCTTCGGTCGAACGCCTTGCAGGGTGATCATGGCGCCGTGGTACTTGAAGGAGAGCGTCTTGTCAAGCCAGTGGCAACTCATGGGGCTGAACTGCTCCAGCCAATCCATGCCGAGCACTCCGTCGTATGCACCCAGCTCCAGTTGACGCATGTCGGTGGTGAAGGTGTGGCCCTAAATCCACCAGTTCAGCCCTTGCACCATGTTGTTGCAGGTCATGCGCTCTCCATTAGCCACTCGAACTTCCACCGCGGGTACCGGAACCATGGTGGCGTGCACGCGGTCGGCAAACGCCTTGGACACGAAGCTGTGCGTGCTCCCGG
The DNA here is from genome assembly GCF_002162155.2 of Triticum dicoccoides. Lineage (NCBI taxonomy): Eukaryota > Viridiplantae > Streptophyta > Magnoliopsida > Poales > Poaceae > Triticum > Triticum dicoccoides. The sequence continues at coordinate 582,468,949 of NC_041389.1, forward strand.
AGTCCACCAAAAGCAGCATGACCTGGTTGCCAATGAGTGCGCGCAGGCGGATGGTGCGCGGCGACTCCGTGCCGGCGACCGCATGGGTGGAGAGCACGCAGCATTCCAGCTCCTGTTCTTGATCCGGAGGTGCGTCGAGCAGGTCGAGAGCGTGCACGGTGTCGTCGCTCAGCACCTCCCCATATTCGCCGACCTGAATCGTAAGTAGCTGGGTGGCCTGCTTGCAGCGATGCTCGCGGGAGTAGCGGTCGCCGCATTTGAAGCAGAGTCCATTGGTGCGGCGATGTTCCCGCAGTTGCCGCTTGCGTGCCAGGTCATCGTTGGGAGCGGCTACGCCGCCTGGTCGGGGCGCTCCCACTGCTCGAGGAAGAGGTTGCAGCGGCGGTGGTGGTGGTCACCCGGCCGTAATGATCCGCGGCCGAGCATGTTGCGTGCCAGCCTCTTCTTCGATGATCCGAGCCAGCACAGCCACGCGGGTGATGCTCGATGGTTCCTGAAGATGAACCGCAGCCCGCAGATCGTCGTGCAAGTCCAGCAGAAATTGTGTGATGAACAGCTTGGGGTTGAGCGACGCGTCGAGGGCGAGCAGATGATACATGTGGGTCTCGAACGTCGTTCTATACTCCGCCACTATTCCGGTCTGACGAAGCTGTAGCAGTTTATGCATCTCTGTCTCGAATTCGTCCGGAGCAAATTCGGTGATAATCGCTGCGGTGAACTCCTTCCACGATGGCGACCGGTGCGTCTGTCGGTATGCCTGGTACCAGCGCGCGGCGTGGCCGTCGATGTAGAGCGACGCCGTGGTGACCCAGCTGTGCGGAGGAATGCAATAGAGGTCGAAGTAGGTGATGCAGCGGTCGGTCCAGAGGCTGGGCGCGTCTCCCTCGAAGTGCGGAAAGTCGTGCTTCGGCGGCTTGACCGTGTACTCCTCGCGGTGCCTGGTGTCGCGGCCCGCCATGAACGTGTTCGTCTGCCCCACGCCCGCGCACGGCGGTGTGTGTCGCGTGGGAAGCAGCGAAGGGCCGTTGTTGGCGAGGCGAACGGCGGGGCCTGGAGGGCGCGATCCACGGACGTGCTCCAGCAACGTCACCGCAGAGGCTTGGGTGTCGCCATCTTGGTGGTCGGTGGTGATCGGTCGGTGGCGCTCTGCGGTGGGGGAGGGCGGAGGCTCGCATTGCTGCTGCCGAACCTCATCGACGTTTGCTTGTGTGAGATCCAGCTGCTTGCGGATGTTTGCCAGATCCGCGGAGACCTGCGTGTTGAACGTGATCTGGGCTTCGCGCTGCTTGTCGCTCGCCAGCGTGGTTTCGTCAAAGCGCTGCAAGAGCGCCTGCATCATGGATTTGAGCTCTCCGGTGGATTTCGACATGGCTGTGATGATGTGACGCGTTTGAGCAGATGGTTTGCTGGGCGGCGCCGTCGCCCTCGCTCCAAATCCGGCCAACCCCGCTGGGGATTTTGCTCGGATCTCGCCGTGGCAAGACCGCACCCGCAGCGATGGGTGTTACGGCAGATCGAGAGGATGAGAGGGCCACGAAAAAAATTGGGTGGGCAGCAACCTGGCTCTGATTACCAACTGTCACAAACTCATCTCCACTGGATTCGATCGAGAGGGGAAAAGGGGATGAGTTGAGACTTGGGAGAGAAGGTTTCTTCCAAGGGAGGAGGAGGATACAGGGTAGGTGAGATGGTTCAGAGTCTGTTTCTACACACGCCCACACACACTGGCACCCGCTGGCTATAAAGCCGTGCCACACTTGGCCAAACGCCTTACAGGTGGGTCCGTGTCAGCAGGCAGCGGGCCCCATCGAATCACACGTCCACCGCAGCAGCTCCTGGTGTTGCCGGTGTGACAATGAGAGGTCCAAATATGGAGAGATCATGCATTTCCCAGAAGATGCAAAGCCCATGGACGTGAAGGATATGGAGGTGAGAACCACGGAGCTCGATCTTGTTGCCTGGTCGTCTGATGGATATGGATGTGAGCCGACCGTCTATTTTGTCGTTTCAATTGTTTGCATTCGTGGGCATCTTGGGTTGCAGAACAAAACAAAATGGCCCAGAGCCTAGGGCCTATATTGATTCCAGCTATATGAACCTATGAAGCCCTCTGCGACTCTTGCGCCCAATGCTGCTAATAACGGTGGTTAACCCAACCAGGGCATCACACATCTCGAGAACCAGGCCCTGAAGCGACGGTTATGATAGCAGGGCCGGGGCGCAGATGCTCTAAAAATCCGCTTCCCTCTTAGGACGCATCAATTCATCGCCTCAAACTTCCTGCAGTTTGGCGAATCGACCTGTGGTTGAGATGGTTAGGTGGACAGTGGTATCCCTAACCCACCAGGGTTCAAATCCTGGTGCTCACATTATTCCTGGATTTATTTCAGGATTTCCGGTGATGCGCTTTCAGTGGGAGGAGACGTTCCCGTCGACGACGAGGCGCCTATGGTGGCTTCATAAATCTCAAGATGATATGCCGTCTCAGTCTCTCGGAGGTGCTCATAGGGGTAGGGTGTGCGTGTGTGCGTTCATAGGGGTGAGTGTATGCGTGTGTATATGAGCGCCTGTGTCTGTACTGATGCTCAAAAAACAAAAACTTCCTGCAGTTTGCAGATGTGCCTACCTTCGGCTCCGACAGCGGCGGCCTCGTCCCCGCGCACCACCTCTGACGCGGCGGCCTTCGCGGGCACGCACATCCACTGGAAGGAGACCCCCGAAGCGCACGTGTTCAAGGCCGACGTGCCAGGGCTGAAGAAGGAGGAGGTGAAAATGGAGGTGGAGGTGCCGGGGCTGAAGAAGGAGGAGGTGAAGGTGGAGGCGGAGGACGGCAACGTGCTCCAGATCAGCGGTGAGCGGATGCTGGGAGCAGGAGGAGAAGACGGTCACCTGGCACTGCCGAGCACAGCAGCGGCAGGTTCCTCCGCAGGTTCCGGCTCCCGGGCGACGCCAGGGCGGAGCAGGTCAGGGCGTCCATGGAGAACGATGTGCTCACCATCACCGTGCCCAAGCAGGAGGTTAAAAAGCCAGAGGTCAAGTCCATCCAGATCTCTGGCTAGGCCTGCTGCTGCGTCCAAGAGTACCTTCTCTGCTAATTTGCGAATGACCCTACGAATCACAGAAAGTTTCTAACCCTCACACGAAAGCAGTGTCAACTGACTCGTTACAAGCACGCTGATTTTCCTGAGAGCTTTTTTTCGGAAAAACTTCCAATCTATTCATCTTCAATCATGGCAGTACAACGAATACCAGAAATAAAAATTACATCCAGATTCATAGACCACCTAGCAACGACTACAAGCACTGAAGCGAGCCGAAGGCGCGCCGCCGTCATCGCCCCTCCATCGCTGGAGCCGGGCACAACTTTTTGTAGTAGACAGTCGGGAAGTTGTCGTGCTAAGGCCCCATAGGACCAGCACCCCAGAACAGCAACCGCCGCTGATGAAAAATAACGTAGATCGGAAGGATTCAAACCGAAGACACACGAACGTAGGCGAACAATGACGAGATCTGAGCAAATCCACCAAAGATAGATCTGACGGAGACACACCTCCACACGCTCACCCACGATGCTAGACGCACCGCAGGAACGGGGGCTAGGCGGGGAGACCTTTATTCCATCTTCAGGGAGCCGCCACCGTCTCGCCTTCCTGAGTAGGACAGAAACCCTAACAAGATTGAAAAAAAATGACTAAAAACGAAGCCCTCCCATCGGCCCTTGCCAGGATCCACCGTGCCTCCATGGCCCTAGGGCCACCGGAGACGAGGCGGACTTGCGGCGGTGCCGGCGAGAGACACAAAACCTAACTTTCTTTCTTGGAGGAGGAGGAGGCAGAGCCCTAGCTCTAGGTACGTTAATATTTTCCTGAGAGCTTGAGAGCAGGGATGCCAAAGTCGGAGCTTATCTGAGCTTAGAGCAACTCCAACGCGCGAGGCGCGCATTTCGTCAGTTTGGATCGCCCAAGCAGATAGGTCTGTTTGCTTTTTCGTTGGGTCGGCTAGTACGCTTCAACGATGGGTCGACTGATACGTCAACGGTGGACCGACGCATTTTTCATACGACTTAAAATTAAAAAAAAACACGAATCAACCTCACAATTAAAAACAAGTCAACATAATTAAACATTAAGCCTTCAGATGATTTGCGTATTTTTTAATTTTGAGTCCGCGCGAAAAATGCGTCGGGCAGCGTTGATCCAAACGAAAAGGTTATCGTGCTGGAGGCACCTCTTGGACGCTGGTCGGCTGGTGGAAGGACGAGCGGATCCGGCTTGGCTGCTCCCTCCCCATGCTTCCATCCATGCTCCCACTTCATCCTACGACTGTCTTTTTTCCTTTTCTCTTTCTAATCTAATAATCTCCCCCCCCCCCCGATTTTAAGGGGATGGGGCCGAGCCTTATTTTGTTCCAATCAAATCAAGCCACGTACACGGAAGCACGGATGGACACACGCGGGGGGAGCAGGCAAGTCTCGTCCAGGACGAGCAGCGAGTGGTTTCTTGTCTTCCCGGTCGCTCATAAGGTGTTGGGGAATGTTGCATGGGAAACAAATTTTTTTCTATGCACACACAATGATCTATCCATGGAGATGCATAGCAATGAGGGGAAAGAGTGTGTCTATGTACCCTTGTAGACCGCAAGCGGAAGAGTTTCACAACACGGTTGATGTAGTTGAATTTTCTTCGTGATCCAACTGATCGAGTACCAAACGTACGACACCTTCATGTTTAGCACACGTTCAGCTCGATGACGTCCTCACCTTCTTGATCCAGCAAGACGGCGAGGTAGTGGATGAGTTCCAACAACACGACGGCGTGGTGACGGTGATGGTGAAGTGATCTCCGCAGGACTTCGCCTAAGCACTACGAAAATATGACCGGGGGTGTAAACAGTGGTGGGGGGGGGGCGCCGCACACGGCTAGGCAATTGTCTGTTGTGTGCTAGGCGTTGAGGGAGTCCCGGATTAAGAGGTCCTTGGACAGTCGGACTATTGATGTGGGCCGGACTGTTGGGCTATGAAGATACAAGACTGAAGACTCTCTCCCGTGTCCGGATGGGACTCTCCTTGGCATGGAAGGCAAGCTTGGCACCGAATATGTAGATTCCTTTCTCTGTAACCGGCTTTGTACAATCCTAGTCCCCTCCGGTTCCTATATAAAACGGAGGGCTTAGTCCATAGAGGCAGAGACATACACAATCATAATCCTCATAGGCTAGACTTCTAGGGTTTAGCCATTACGATCTCGTGGTAGATCAACTCTTGTAATACTCATATCATCAAGATCAATATAGCAGGAAGTAGGGTATTACCTCGATAGAGAGGGCCCGAACCTGGGTAAACATCATGTCCCCCGCCTCCTGTTACCATCAACCTTAGACGCACAGCTCGGGACCCCCTACCCGAGATCCGCCGGTTTTGACACCGACATTGGTACTTTCATTGAGAGTTTCGCTGTGACGTCGAAGACAGGTTTGATGGCTCGCCTTGTTATCAAGGACAACATCACCTCCAGAGGAGCCCTAGCCTCAGGCCAAACCCTCCGACTGGCGGCTTCATCATAACCGCCCGCTCGGCCATCGAGCCGACGATGACTTCTCGGGTCATCGAAAATCGCCTCCGCGTTGATTCCGAACACTCCAAATAGATGGATCCGACGGAATTATCGTCTTTGAACGAACTCCTCGATCGCATGGACGCCTTGGGAGTCGCTACAGACTACGATCGATCGGGCTTAAAACCGATCAGAGAGAAATCAAATCTCTTCCGGTCACCCATTAGGTATCGGTAATCGAGGAGCGCAACGGCAGCTCCCCCTCTACATTGAGGACGAACTATGTTCAGATCGTCGGGCTTGAAGAGTCGGATAACCATATGCGGAATAACATGTCCTGCCCTCCGAACTTCAAATCGGACAATGGGCCAAAAAAATCAGTTGATATCACGGAGCCCGAACTGTTAAGTTCGGAAGTTTCTCAGACTCTGGATCCCAAGGTGGGTCAGGGTTTGGATTTAAAACCGCCCACCCACCCAGATACATGTGATCTTATGTACATACGACAACATCCTCTGGAACCGGTCCATCACTTTTGGGCCCGATTCCTCCTTGTTAAAGACAAGATCGAAGGCTGCAACGATGATGACGCAATCACACTATTCTGCAAAAATTGCACGGACGAAGGAATCCTCAATGCCATTAACCGCCGCAGCGTATTACACTTCGCTGACTTGGCAACCATAGTACAGAAGTACTGCGCAATGGAGAGCGCCTGGAAAACTCAGGCAGCACCCTGGGAACCACAAGTCCCCCCCTCAGCTCCTCGTCCGGACAAAAAGGATGCCCCCACGTGGGTTTCCTGATCCAACATTAAAGAAACCGAAGCCCATCATAGGGCGCGGAACCATTCTGGAGGGATGGCTCGATAGGCCATGCAAAATACACTCAACACCGGATACCATATCAACTCACAGCCTTAGGGCGTGTTGGATACTTCGGCAAGTGGCCAAGATCGGCGATGATATCCTCACTAAAAATGCCGCAAAGCAACATCCCACGGAAGACGAGGACCTCAGAGTATTGACGGTCTTCGAAACTTTCGCCTCAAGTAATAGACGCAAAAGGGCACTCCGCAGCCTTGCTGAAGTCTGCCAAGTCGCAGCAATAAACCCCTAGAACGACATGGCCATTACTTTCAATGTCGATGATGAACCAAAATCTAGGACAGTCCGGGCACCAGCCGCATTAGTCCTCAATCCGATCGTGGATGGCTCGGCTTACTAAAGTGCTCATGGACGGCCGCAGCAGACTGAACCTCATTTACGAGGAAACTCTCAACAAAATGGAAATAGATAAGAGCCCATAGAGCAAAGTAGCACAACCTTCCGAGGAATCATTCCTAGTCGGGAGGCGCGATGCACGGGGAAAATCATACTAGATATTGTATTTGGCATGCCAGAAAATTACAGGTCTGAAGAGATAACCTTCCAAGTGGCCCCTTTCAACAATGGATATCACGCCTTATTAGGGCGAGATCCATTCGCACACTTCCAAGCTATACCCCATTACGGGTACATGAAGCTCAAGATGTCCGGGCCGAATGGTATTATCACTCTTGCCAGTGATCCGGACATAGCACTCCGCGTCGAAAACAAAACCGCAACCCTCGCCCTCGAGGCACTGTCCGAAGCCCTCGCGGCCGAAGAATTAACTACATTGCGCTCCATAGTGGATAGGGACGACGTGATCCTGGACAAACGGCCCAAATCCACCTCCTTCAAACCAGCAGATGAAATAGTCAAATTTCAAGTCCACTCGACGGATCCCGAGAAGACAACATCCATCGGAGCATAGCTGGACCCAACGGTTGACGCAACACTGCGAGCGTTTCTACGCGAAAACTGGGACATATTCGCCTGGCACCCTTCTGATATGCTAGGAATCCCACACAGGCTGACCGAGCACAGCCTCAATATATCAAAGGGATATAAGCCGGTCAAACAAACACCGCAGCGCTTTTCAGAACCCAAACGACAAGCCATGGGAGAGGAGCTAGCCAAGTTACTCGTAGCCGGATTCATCAGAGAAATAAAACATCCGGACTGGCTGGCAAACCTGGTGATGTTACCAAAGAAGGATAAATCCTGGCACATGTGCGTCGATTTCAAAGACCTTAACAAGGCCTGCCGTAAGGATCCCTTCCCCCTCCCCCACATCGATCAAATTATCGATGCCACCGCAGGACATGACTTACTGTGTTTCCTCGATGCATACTCCGGATACCATCAAATCAAGATGAAGGAGTCCGATCAAGACGCAACGACATTCATTACCCCATATGGGCCTTTCTGCTTCAACACTATGCCTTTCGGGCTCAAAAACGCCGGCGCCACCTATCAACGCATGATTCAAACATGCCTGGAGAAACAAATCGGCAAGACAGTTGAAGCATACATGGACGACGTAGTCATCAAGACTAGGCACGCCGAGTCATTAATAGATGATCTGCGTCTCACATTTGACAACCTCCACACATATGACATCAAGCTCAATCCGGAAAAGTGTGTTTTCGGCGTTCCCGCTGAAAAATTGCTGGGCTTCATTGTTTCCCATAGAGGAATCGAGGTGAACCCAGCAAAAATCCGAGCTTTGTCATAGTTGGCTACACCAACAGACCTTAAACAAGTCCAAAAACTGGCCGGATGTGTTGCAACTTTAAGCTGCTTTATCTCCAGATTAGGAGAAAAAGCATTGCCACTTTATCGCCTTCTCCGACGTACCGAACTCTTCGAGTGGACGGACGATGCAACTGCCGGATTGGAAGAAATAAAGGCTCTTTTAGCGAGCAACCCAATCCTGGCCGCACCAAACGTCGGCGAACCCATGTTATTATACATATCGGCAACGCACCAAGTCGTGAGTGCAGTACTCGTCGTTGAACGAAAGGAGGACAGACACAAATTCCCGCTTCAAAATCCGGTATACTACGTATCTATTATCCTCACACCATGAAAATCTTGGTACCCTCATCACCAAAAAATAGCATACACGGTCTTCATGGCATCCTGGAAGCTATGACACTACTTTCAAGAGTGTTCGATTACGATGGCCTTCGAAGTACCACTCAATGATATAATAAACAACCGCGATGCCACGGGCCGGATTGCGAAGTGGGCCGTCGAGCTCCTCCCATTTGACATAACATACAAACCACGCCAGGCCATTAAATCCCAAGTGCTAGCAGACTTCGTCGCCGAATGGACAGAGGCCGAACTCCCTAAAGAGTACGGCACATACTCCAACTGGATCATGCACTTCGACGGCTCCAAAATGCTGGCAGGACTAGGAGCGGGTGTTGTCCTAACATCCCCCACAGCAGATACAGTCTAGTACGTACTCCAAATATTATACACAGACTCCAACAATGCAGCCGAATACGAGGCTCTGTTGCATGGTCTTCGGATGGCTGTCTCCATGGGCATTCAACGCCTGGAAGTGCGTGGGGACTCAAACCTTGCAATATTTCAAATAAATGGAGACTTTGATGCCAAAGATCCAAAAATGGTGGCTTATCATAATGCTGTTCTTCAAATGTCAGCTCGGTTCGAGGGGCTTGAGTTTCATCATGTGGTTCGAGAAAATAATCAAGTAGCAGATGTCCTTGCCCGCATCAGCGCTAAGCGCGACCGCGTCCCACCTAACAGCTTTTTGGAAAGGCTCTTCAAGCCATCTGTGGTGTGGCAAGGGGAGAGCAGCAAAACCAGTCCGGATCCGACCACAACCCCAGATTTCGAACACACTGACATTATCGAGGGCTCTGCCACCAAAATAACACCATCGGCCCATCTTATTATGGCAGTAATTGCCCCATGGACCGAACCCTTTTTGGCCTACCTTAATAGGCGAGAACTCCCAGAGGATCAAAACGAGGCGCGCTGCATTGTCCGGCGCTCGAAGGCCTACAAGGTCCACGAAGGAGAATTTTACAAGAAAAGCGCTACCAGAGTACTTCAAAGATGTATCTCCGAGGAAGAGGGGCGGCAGCTCTTGGCTGAAATTCACGCCGGTCTCGGCGGACACCATGCCGCAGCTCGGGCCCTTGTAGGATTTTATTAGCCGACTACCCGAGAAGATGCGCAGGACCTTGTCCAACATTGCGTCGGATGCCAGCTTTTCGCCAACCAAAGCCATATGCCACCCACTGCCCTACAAACAATCCCCATCACTTGGCCTTTGCTGTCTGGGGGCTTGATATGGTCGGAACCCTTAAGGGAGGAAGCCATAAGAAAAAATACTTGTTGGTCATGGTGGATAAATTCACTAAGTGGATAGAGGCCAAACGAGTTAAAATGACCGAATCCGGACCAGTGATAGACTTCATATCCGGTGTTGAGCATCGTTACGGTGTTCCTCACAGCATCATCACCGATAACGGCTCCAATTTCATAGCCGATGAGGTGAAAACCTGGTGCGGTAATCTGGGCATCTAGCTTGATTACGCCTCCGTCTATCACCCTCAAACAAACGGTCAAGTCGAGCGAGCCAATGGTCTTATTATGAGCGGCATTAAGCCCAGATTAGTGCGGTCTTTGAAAGAGTCAGACACACACTGAGTTGAGGAGCTCGACTCCGTACTCTGGGGGCTGCGGACCATGCCGAATCATACTACCGGACACACACCCTTCTTCATGGTGTACGGTGCAGAGGCTGTGTTGCCCTGCGATATTATTCATGACTCACCTCGAGTGCGCATGTATGATACGTCTCCAACATATCTATAATTTTTGATTGTTCCATACTATTATATTACCTGTTTTGAATGTTTATGGGCTTTACTTTACACTTTTATATCATTTTTGGGACTAACGTACTAACCGAAGGCCTAGCCCGATTGCTGTTTTTTTTGCCTATTTCAGTGTTTCGCAGAAAAAGAATATCAAATGGAGTCCAAATGGAATGAAAACTTCGGGAGCGATCTTTTTGGAACAAACGTGATCTAGAGGATTTGGAGTGGAAGTCAAGAAACAAGCGAGGCGGCCACGAGGGTGCCCGACGCCCCCCTATAGGTGGGCGCGCCCCCCACCCTCGTGGGCCCCTTGAGCGTCCACCGACCTACTTCTTCCTCCTTCATATACCCATGTACCTTGAAAACATCAGAGGCGACCACGAAAAACTATTTCCACCACCATAACCTTCTGTATCCGCGAGATCCCATCTTGGAGCCGTCGCCGGTGCTCCGTCGGAGGGGGAATCCACCACAGAGGGCCTCTACATCATCTCCAAGGCCTCTCTGATGAGTTGTGAGTAGTTTACCACAGACCTTCGGGTCCAAAGTTATTAGCTAGATGGCTTCTTCTCTCTCTTTGAATCTCAATACAAAGTTCTCCTTCCTCTTCTTGGAGATCTATTCGATGTAACTCTTTTTGTGGTGTGTTTGTCGAGATCCGATGAATTGTGGGTTTATGATCAAGTTTATCTATGAGAAATATTTGAATCTCCTCTGAATTCTTTTATGTGTGATTAAGTTATCTTTGCAAGTCTCTTCGAATTATCAGTTTGGTTTGGCCTACTTGGTTGATCTTTCTTGCAATGGGAAAGTGCTTAGCTTTGGGTTCAATCTTGCGGTGTCCTTTCCCAGTGACAACAGGGGCAGCAAGGCACGTATTGTATTGTTGCCATCGAGGATAAAAAGATGGGGTTTATATCATATTGCATGAGTTTATCCCTCTACATCATGTCATCTTTCTTAATGCGTTACTCCGTTCTTCATGAACTTAATACTCTAGATGCATGCTAGATAGCGGTCGATGTGTGGAGTAATAGTAGTAGATGCAGGCAGGAGTCAGTCTACTTGTTAAGGACGTGATGCCTATATACATGGTCATGCCTAGATAATCTCATAACTATGCGCTTTTCTATCAATTTCTCGATTGTAATTTGTTCACCCACCATAATAATTATGCTATCTTGAGAGAAGCCACTAGTGAAACCTATGCCCCCGGGTCTATCTCTTATCATATAAGCTTTCAATCTACTTTTATTTGCATCTTTACTTTTCCAATCTATATCATAAAATACCAAAATATATTTATATTATCATATTATCTCTATCAGATCTCACTTTCGCAAGTGGCCATGAAGGGCTTGACAACCCCTTTATTGCGTCGGTTGCGAGTTCTTGTTTGTTTGTTTGTGTAGGTGCGTGGGACTTGTGAGGAGCCTCCTACTGGATTGATACCTTGGTTCTCAAAAACTGAGGGAAATACTTACGCTACTATTGCTGCATCACCCTTTCCTCTTCAAGGAAAACCAATGCAAGCTCAAGACGTAGCAAGAAGGATTTCTGGTGCCGTTGCCGGGGAGGTCTTCGCTCATGTCAAGACATACCAAGTACCCATCACAAACTCATCTCCCTCGCATTACATTATTTGCCATTTGCCTCTCGTTTTCCTCTCCCCCACTTCACCTTTGCCATTTTATTCGCCCTCTCTTTTCCGCTTGCCCTCTTCTTCCTCCTCGCTTTTGTTTGCCGTTATGTCCGAAGTTGGGGAAATAATCGTCGATATGGATAATAGTGATAACATGGAAAATTCTGATGCTCGTGCTGAAGAATCCCCTATCTTGCATACTAAAAAGTTTCGAATCGATAGTGGTAATATTATTGGAAAAGGTTATTCAAGACTTCTTTACTTGTGCCGGTGCTTTACCTTCTATGGGTGGTTCTATTCTTCATAGAACTAGTAGTCTTGTGGATGCTATCGCCATGCTTGTAGTTGAGCTTGAAAGACAATTTATGCATATGCATCCTTGCATACAAAGATTTTTCCTGGAATTTTCTAATATTGAGCATTCTTCTGTTAAGCGCACCACTACTATCTTTTTGGCACATGAGTTTAGATTTATAATAAAAGAGGCCAAAAAAATCTTTGCACACTATAGGGTGGACGCCGGCTGTCCTCCCATAGAAGCGATCCTCTTTGATCAAGAGGAAATTAGGCGTTTTCAATCTTTGGACTATGTTGCTTTTAACGAAAACCTTAGAAAAAAGGTTCCTACCAATGTCCTAGTTGATAGAATTTCCGAACTTAATAATGATTTTGCTCTTTGAAACAATGAGCTAGGATACTCTCTTGAGTATAGGCTCACGAAGTTCGCCCAAAAGAATGCTTATAATGATGAATTAGTTGTGCAATATGAAGGGCCAAAGGAGGAACCCATACCTCCTGAGAGCGATCTTGGGGACTCTTGTCCCATTAAATTTATCCTTTTTGATTACTTTTCCTTGCCTCAAAGAAAACTTGCTGCTAAAGGTAGAGAATATGAGATGATTTTTCGTGATCTATCTTATTATTATGGAACTATCTAGATCTATCCTTGCTTTTATGCGTAGCTTGCGGCGTTAAACAATAGCGCTAGTTGGGAGGCAACCCAATTTTATTGTAGTTTTTTTGTTTTTGCTTCTGTTTAGTAATAAATTTTACATTTACTTTATGTTTATATGTGTTTTCTTGTTTTAATTAGTGTTTGTGCCAAGTAGAACCTATAGGATAACCTATGGTAAGAGTTAATTTGATTCTGCTGAAAAACAGAAACTTTGCGCTCACGAGAAAAAAATCAATAAATCACAGTTGCGTTGATTCCTTTTGCTGTAGATAAATAGACAAATTTCCTAGGACTTCCTATGTTGGTTGGATTTTTAGAGTTCCAGAAGTATTCGAAAGTTACAGATTGCTACAGACTATTCTGTTTTTGACAGATTCTGCTTTTAGTGTGTTGTTTGCTTATTTTGATGCATCTATGGCTAGTATGTAGGGGGTATGAACCATAGAGAAGTTGGAATACAGTAGGTAACACCAATATAAATAAAGAATTAGTTCATTACAGTACCTTATGTGGTGGTTTTTCTTTCTTGCACTAACGGAGCTTACGAGATTTCCTGTTGAGTTTTGTGTTGTGAAGTTTTCAAGTTTTGGGTAAAGATTTGATGGACTATGGAATAAAGGGTGGCAAAAGCCTAAGCTTAGGGATGCCCATGGCACCCCAAGATATTCAACGATAACCAAAAGCCTAAGCTTGGGGATGCCCCGAAAGGCATCCCCTCTTTCGTCTTCGTCTATCGGTAACTTTACTTGGAGCTATATTTTTATTCGCCACATGATATGTGTTTTGCTTGGAGCATCGTGTATGATATGAGTCTTTGCTTGTTAGTTTACCAAAATCACCCTTGCTGTACACACCTATTGGGAGAGACCCTCATTATTTAGAATTTATTAGAATACTCTATGTGCTTCACTTATATCTTTTGAGCTAGATAGTTTTGCTCTATGTGCTTCACTTATATTTTTTTAGAGCACGACAATGGTTTAATTTTATAGAAATTATTTATCTCTCATGCTTCACTCATATTATTTTGAGAGTCTTTTAGAACAGCATGGTATTTTCTATGGTCATAAAATTGGTCCTAGAATGATGGGCATCCAAGTTGGGTATAATAAAAACTATCGTAGAAGTGAATTGGATGCTATGATCAATTTGATGCTTGATAATTGTTTTGAGATATAGAGGTGGTGATATTAGAGCCATGCTAGTTGATGTAATTGTGAATTTAAAGAATACTTGTGTTGAAGTTGGCAAGTCCCGTAGCATGCACTTATGGTAAAAGTTGTGTAACAAATTTATTGCATGGGGTGCTCTTTTGATTGCCTTCCCTTGTGTGGAGGTCGGGGGCCCGCGATGGTTAACTCCTACCAACCTCCCGCCTAGGAGCATGCGCATAGTGCTTGGGTTTTGATGACTTGTAGATTTTTGCAATAAGTATATGAGTTCTTTATGACTAATGTTGAGTCCATGGATTATACGCACTCTCACCTTCCATCATTGCTAGCCTCTTCGGTACCGTGCATTGCCCTTTCTCACCTTGAGAGTTGGTGAAAACTTCGCCGGTGCATCCAAACCCCGTGATACGATATGCTCTATCACACATAAACCTCCTTATATCTTCCTCAAAACAGCCACCATACCTACCTATTATGGCATTTCCATAGCCATTCCGAGATATATTGCCATGCAACTTTCCACCGTTCCGTTCATCATGACACATATCATTATTGTCATATTGCCTTGCATGATCATGTAGTTGACATCGTATTTGCGGCAAAGCCACCATGCATAATTTTTCATACATGTCACTCTTGATTTATTGCCCATCCATGTACACCGCCGGAGGCATTCATATAGTGTCATATCTTGTTCTAGTTTCGAGTTGTAATTCATGAGTTGTAAATAAATAGAAGTGTGATTATCATCATTATTAGAGCATTGTCCCTTAAAAAGGAGAAGAAAAAAGAAAGGCCAAAAAGAAAAAAAAGAAAGGCCAAAGAAAAAAAAGAAAGGCCAAATAAAAGAAGGAAGGCCCAAAAAATAAAAATAAAAATAAAGGGGACAATGTTACTATCTTTTCCACACTTGTGCTTCAAAGTAACACCATGTTCTTCATATAGAGAGTCTCATTTGTTGTCTCTTTCATATACTAGTGGGAATTTTTAATTATAGAACTTGGCTTGTATATTCCAACGATGGGCTTCCTCAAAATGCCCTAGGTCTTCATGAGCAAGCAAGTTGGATGCACACCCACTTAGTTTCTTTTGTTGAGCTTTCATACATTTATAGCTCTAGTGCATCCGTTGCATGGCAATCCCTACTCCTCATGTTGACATCAATTGATGGGCATCTCCATAGCCCGTTGATTAGCCTCGTCAATATGAGACTTTCTCCTTTTTTGTCTTCTCCACACAACCTCCACCATCATATTCTATTCCACACATAGTGCTATATCCATGGCTCACGCTCATGTATTGCGTGAATGTTGAAAAAAGTTTGAGATTGCTAAAGTATGAAACAATTGCTTGGCTGAAACCAGGGTTGTGCTTGATGGGAGTATTTTGTGTGATGAAAAAGAAACATAACCTAACTATATGATTTTGTAGGGATGAACTTTCTTTAGCCATGTTATTTTGACAAGACATGATTGCTTTATTAGTATGCTTGAAGTATTACTATTTCTTATGTCAATATGAACTTTTATTTTGAATCATTTGGATCTGAACATTCATGCCACAATAAAGAGAAATACATTGAGAAATATGCTAGGTAGCATTCCACATCAAAAATTCTATTTTTACCATTTACCTACTCGAGGACGAGCAGGAATTAAGCTTGGGGATGCTTGATACGTCTCCAACGCATCTATAATTTTTGATTGTTCCATGCTATTATATTACCCGTTTTGGATGTTTATGGGCTTTACTTTACACTTTTATATCATATTTGGGACTAACCTACTAACCAGAGGCCCAGCACGAATTGCTGTTTTTTTTGCCTATTTCACTGTTTCGCAGAAAAAGAATATCAAACGGAGTCCAAACGGAATGAAACCTTCGGGTGCGATCTTTTTGGAACAAACGTGATCCAGAAGACTTGGAGTGGAAGTCAAGAAACAAGCAAGGCGGCCACGAGGGTGCCCAGTGCGCCCCCTACAGGTGGGCCCGCGCCCCACCCTCGTGGCCCCCTCGAGCGTCCACCGACCTACTTCTTCCTCCTACATATACCCATGTACCCTGAAAACATCAGAGGCGACCACGAAAAACTATTTCCACCACTGTAACCTTCTGTATCCGTGAGATCCCATCTTGGAGCCGTCGCCGGTGCTCCGCCGGAGGGGGAATCCACCACGGACGGCCTCTACATCATCTCCAAGGCCTCTCAGATGAGTTGTGAGTATTTACCAAAGACCTTCGGGGTCCATAGTTATTAGCTAGATGGCTTCTTCTCTCTCTTTGAATCTCAATACAAAGTTCTCCTTCCTCTTCTTGGAGATTGATACGTCTCCAACGTATCTATAATTTATGAAGCATTCATGCTATTTTATTATCTGTTTTGAATGATTATGGGCTTTATTATACACTTTTATATTACTTTTGGGACTAACCTATTAACCGGAGGCCCAACCCAGATTTGTTGTTTTATGCCTATTTCAGTGTTTCGAGGAAAAGGAATATCAAACGGAGTCAAAACGGAACGAAATCAACTGGAGAAGTTATTTTTGGAAGGAAAGCCACCCGATGGACTTGGAGTGCACGTCAGGAGATACG
>NC_041389.1:582485800-582499028 GCF_002162155.2 Triticum dicoccoides
CTCGTGGGGCCCCCGTAGCTCCACCGACGTACCCCCTACACCCATATATACCTACGTATCATAAAACTTCGAGAATAGAAAATAGATCGGGAGTTCCGCCGCCGCAAGCCTCTGTAGCCACCAAAAACCTCTCGGGAGCCCTTCCCGGCACCCTGCCGGAGGGGGAGCCCATCACCGGTGGCCATCTTCATCATCCCGGCGCTCTCCATGACGAGGAGGGAGTAGTTCACCCTCGGGGCTGAGGGTATGTACCAGTAGCTATGTGTTTGATCTCTCTCTCTCTCTCTCTCATGTTCTCTCTCGTGTTCCCTCTATGGCACGATCTTGATGTATCCCGAACTTTGCTATTGTAGTTGGATCTTATGATGTTTCTCCCCCTCTACTCTCTTGTGATGAATTGAGTTTCCCCTTTGAAGTTATCTTATCGGATTGAGTCTTTTATGAGAACACTTGATGTATGTATTGGTGATCAACTTGCGGTTTTCGTGACATTGGGAACCTATGCATAGGGGTTGGCACACGTTCTTGACTCTCCGGTAGTAGCTTTGGGGCACTCTTTGAAGTACTTTTATGTTGGTTGGATGAATCTGAGATTGTGTGACGCATATCGTATAATCATGCCCACGGATACTTGAGGTGACAATGGAGTATCTAGGTGACATTAGGGTTTTGGTTGATTTGTGTCTTAAGGTGTTATTCTAGTACGAACTCTTGAATAGATTGATCCTAAAGAATAACTTTGAGGTGGTTTCGTACCATACCATAATCTCTTCGTTTGTTCTCCGCTATTGAGTGACTCTTTGTTGCATGTTGAGGGCTCATTATATGATCTATATATGTTATTATTGTGGAGAGAACTTGCACTAGTGAAAGTATGAACCCTAGGCCTTGTTTCCTACCATTGCAATACCGTTTACGCTCACTTTTATCATTAGTTACCTTGCTGTTTTTATTATTTCAGATTACAAAAACCTATATCTACTATCTATTTTGCACTTGTATCTTCATCTCTTCGCCGAACTAGTGCACCTATAAAATTTACCATTGTATTGGGTGTGTTGGGGACACGAGAGACTCTTTGTTATTTGGTTGCAGGGTTGCTTGAGAGAGACCATCTTCATCCTACGCCTCCTACGGATTTGATAAACCTTAGGTCATCCACTTGAGGGAAATTTTCTACTGTCCTACAAACCTGTGCACTTGCAGGCCCAACAACGTTTACAAGAAGAAGGTTGTGTAGTAGACATCAAGTTCTTTTCTGGCATCGTTGCCGGGGAGGCTAGGTAAACGGTACTCACACCCCGTCAACTAAGCTCTTTTCTGGCGCCATTGCCGGGGAGGCTAGCGCTTGAAGGTAACGAGGAGGAGCCTTCTATTCAACCAATCTCATCAATAAGGAGCTCAAAGAGGAAGGTTGAACCCACACATAATGTGAAGAAGAAGAAGAAAACAAGGAGCAACAAAGGTAGAAAGGTATCCCTCCCAAATGATGTTGCTCCTACTACTCATTGTGATGATGATAATTGCTATACTATTGGTGCTATCAATATTTTTAATGATGAGAGTGATTATGCTTATGATATGAAAGGGCCCAAGCTTGGGGAAGCTATGTTTGATTGGGATGAAATATTTGAGAATATATTTGCTGGAATTAATGTTTGTCCCAAGCTTGGGGATGCTATGTTTAATGAAGATGACATTTTTAGAATCCCAAGTTTTGATATGCAAAGTTGTTATGATGATAGCATGCCTCCTACCTATGATGATTATATTGATGAAAGTGGGTTCGGAAGAGAGTCAACTTTAGGAAGTAGTGATCCCACTATTTTGGAGGATGTTGAATTTTATTGTGATGAATACGTAAGTGGATTTGGAAGAGTGTCAACTTTATTTAGTGATTCCACTATCTTGGGAGAGGTTTCAATCGATTATGATGAGAACGAAGTTGCTACTTATGATGATTATTGTGATGAAACTTATGCTATAAAAAGTAGTGAGGATTATATTTACAAATCTTGTCATGATTATGATTACCCTTTTTCTGAACATTACTCTTTTAATGTGGAAACAATTTTTAGTGTTCAAGTCTCTCATGATACTCCCACTACTATTCATGAGAAGAATTTTGCTTATGTGGTGAGTAGTAAATTTTCTATGCTTGTAGATCATGAAAATAATGCTTTAGGTGCTGGTTATATTGTTGAATTCATTCATGATGCTACTGAAAATTATTATGAGGGAGGAACATATGCTTGTAGGAATTGCAATAATATCAAGTTTCCTCCCTGTGTGCTTAAATTCTTGAAGCTATGCTTGTGTTACCTTCCTATGCTAGTTGATTATTGTTACCATAAGTTGTTTGCTCAAAAAATCCCTATGCATAGGAAGTGTGTTAGACTTAAATGTGCTAGTCATATTCTTCATGATGCTCCCGTTATGTTTCAATTCTTATCTTTTATGTGAGCATCATTGTCATCATCATGCCTAGCTAGAAAGGCATTAAAGAAAAGCGCTTGTTGGGAGACAACCCAATATTTATCCTTAATGTTTTTGTGTGTCCACATGATTATGCTACTGTATTAATCATGTTCTATAGCTTTTGTTTCAATAAAGTGCCAAGTAGAACCTTTGGGAAGACTTGGGTGAAGTCTATATGATCTTGCTGTAAAAAACAGAAACTTTTGCTCTCAAGAGAATAGCTGCCATTTTTTACTGGAGAGTGAATTTAGGTCGATTCTCTTCGAAGATGATTAATAGACAAATTTCTAAGGCCCATAAATTTATTTCATAATTTTTGGGGTTCCATAAGTATACGTTTGATACAGATTACTACAGACTGTTCTGTTTTTGACAGATTCTGTTTTCATTGTGTTGTTTGCTTATTTTGATGCATCTATGGCTAGTATTAAGTGGTATGAACCATAGAGAAGTTAGAATACAGTAGACATTACACCAATATGAATTTAGAATGAGTTCATTACAGTACCTAAGTGGTGGATTTATTTTCTTATACTAATAGAGCTTACGAGTTTTGTTTTTGAGTTTTGTGTGGTTGAAGTTTTCAAGTTTTGGGTAAAGATTCGATGGACTATAGAATAAGGAGTGGCAAGAGCCTAAGCTTGGGGATGACTAAGGCACCCCAAGGTAATACCCGAGGACAACCAAGAGCCTAAGCTTGGGGATGCCCCGGAAGGCATCCCCTCTTTCGTCTTTGTTCATCGGTAACTTTACTTGGAGCTATATTTTTATTCGCCACATGATATGTGTTTTGCTTGGAGCGTCATTTTCTTTTGTTAGTTTTTGCTTGCTGTTAGTTAGAATAATGTTCTTATTCTTTAGTTTCAATAAAAAAGTCAAGGATAGCCTTTGCCATGCTTATTTTGCTAGTTTGCATGTTGCTGTTTGAAAACAGAAAGTTTACCGCTGTTGCAAAAATTCCCTAGAAAATTCAGACAATGGTATAACGTTGAATCTTTTTGAATATTGAGCTCTAATAAATTTATTACAGTGGGAATTTTAGTTCATAATTTTTGGGGTCAGGGAAGTATTGATACTCTTGCATTCTTTATAGACTGTACTGTTTTAGCAGATTGCTGTTATGGTTGCATTGTTTGCATATGTTTGCTTGTTTAATGATTCTATTTGAGGATTGGAGTATTAGATATGCAGAGGCATTTAGTATGCAATGTTGAATAATAATGTTAGTGATTTGTTACAGTAGAATATGATAAGGTTTTGCATTGGTTTATACTAACCTATCTCACGAGTTCTTGTTGAGTTTGTTGTGAATGAAGCTTATGATAAAAAGAGAAACCATGATATGAGAGGAATTAAGGAGACACAAAAGTTCAACCTTGGGGATGCCCAAGGCACCCCAAGATAATATTACAAGAAGTCTCAAGCATCTAAGCTTGGGGATGCCCTGGTAGGCATCCCACCTTTCTTCTTCAACAACTATCGGTTAGTATCGGTTGAACCTAAGTTTTTGCTTCTTCACATGAGTTGTGCTATCCTTGCAATGTCATTTTATTTTGTTTTTCTTGCTGCTTGAATACAATACCAATATCTGAAATTCTTTAAGGAGAGCGAGTCCTTGCATACTTGCATAATTATTTAGCTACTCATTGATCCTCACTTATATTTTTTTGGAGTAGTTTTTCGTTTACTCGTGTGCTTCACTTATATCCTATGAGTAAATTGTTGAATGAATTGATTGTCATAAATCTGAAATTATATATGTTTCATTTGCTTATCCCATGGGGAGTAATGACTTCACATCTAATAAGTAGAGGTTGTAAATTTATTGACGGTTAGCAAGCATTGTATTGGTCATTTGAACAATTCATGAAAGAATATTGAAGGAAGAGAGATTTCACATATAAATATATTATCATAGACATCTTTTATAATTTTGAGCACTCATTAAGTATGACATGCTAAAGAGTTGATGTTGGAAAAGGAAGACAACGTAATGGGTTATGTTTTCTCGCATCTCAGTTAAAGTATATTGTCATGGATCATTCAAACATGTTGAGCTTGCCTTTCCCCCTCATGCTAGCCAAAAATTCCTAGCACCAAGTAGAGATACTACTTGTGCTTCCAAATATCCTTAAACCCAGTTTTTGCCATGAGTGTCCACCATACCTACCTATATGCGGTATTTACCTGCCGTTCCAAGTAAATTTGCATGTGCCAAACTCTAAACCTTCAAATTATAATCTGTTTTGTATGCCCGAATTGCTCATGTAGCAACTAGGGGCTGTCAGTGTCTTCCATGCTAGGTGGGTTATTCTCAAGAGGAGTGGACTCCGCTCCTCATTCACGAGAAAGTGGCGGTAACTGGGATGCCCAGTCCCATGATCCAAAAAGATCAAAGAAAATCAAAATAATTAAATAAAACTCCCCCAGGATTATTGTTAGTTGGAGGCACTCGTTGTTTCGAGCAAGCCATGGATTGATGCTTGTTGGTGGTTGGGGGAGTATAAACTTTTACCATTCTGTGTGGGAACCGCCTATAATGTATGTAGTATGGAAGATATTGGGAACTCTTGGTTGTTCTGTTGACAATGAGATCATACCTCTCAAAATTATTTATCTATATTTTAAAATTGAGCTCTCGCACCTCTGCAAATCCCTGCTTCCCTTTGCGAAGGGCCTATCTTTTACTTTATGCCTTTTACTTTATGCAAGAGTCAAGGTGGTCTTCACCTTTCCCTTTTTCATTTTATCCTTTGGCAAGCACTTTGTGGTGGGGTGATCCT
This sequence comes from Triticum dicoccoides, assembly GCF_002162155.2. Taxonomy (NCBI): domain Eukaryota; kingdom Viridiplantae; phylum Streptophyta; class Magnoliopsida; order Poales; family Poaceae; genus Triticum; species Triticum dicoccoides. Next base: position 582,491,062 of record NC_041389.1, read on the forward strand.
GATATATATATCCAATTGGATGTACGTTAGCATGAACTATTATTGTTGACATTACCCAAAGGTGAATACGTTTGGAGGCAACATTATAAGCCCCAATCTTTCTCTGTGTTTGATTAAAACTTCATAACCACAAGTATTGCGTGAGTGTTAGCAATTGTAGAAGACTATATGATAGTTGAGTATGTGGAGTTTGCTATTCCTCGAAATAAGATGAATTGCAATTGTTTTGATGACTAAGAATGAAGTTTGCTAGTTTTCAACAATGTTTATGGTCTATGCTTTAACATGTGAATTGCTTGTTACTAGTTCGTGAAAAGTTTTATGAGTTGAACTACTGTTATGACATATTATCATGCTAGAAAAGGTGATTGAAATTATCATTGATTAAACTTGTGCACCTCTAGCATTCACACTTCATAAATTCTTTCTTTTATCATTTACCTACTCGAGGACGAGTAGGAATTAAGCTTGGGGATGCTGATACGTCTCCAACGTATCTATAATTTATGAAGCATTCATGCTATTTTATTATCTGTTTTGAATGATTATGGGCTTTATTATACACTTCTATATTACTTTTGGAACTAACCTATTAACCGGAGGCCCAGTCCTGATTTGCTGTTTTATGCCTATTTCAGTGTTTCGAGGAAAAGGAATATCAGACGGAGTCAAAACGGAACGAAATCAACTGGAGAAGTTATTTTTGGAAGGAAAGCCACCCGATGGACTTGGAGTGCACGTCAGGAGATACAGGAGGTGCACACGAGGGTGGGGGGCGCGCCCCCTGCCTCGTGGGCCCCCCGTAGCTCCACCGACGTACCCCCTACACCCATATATACCTACGTATCATAAAACTTCGAGAACAGAAGATAGATCGGGAGTTCCGCCGCCGCAAGCCTCTGTAGCCACCAAAAACCTCTCGGGAGCCCTTCCCGGCACCCTGCCGGAGGGGGAGCCCATCACCGGTGGCCATCTTCATCATCCCGGCGCTCTCCATTACGAGGAGGGAGTAGTTCACCCTCGGGGCTGAGGGTATGTACCAGTAGCTATGTGTTTGATCTCTCTCTCTCTCTCGTGTTCCCTCTATGGCACGATCTTGATGTATCCCGACCTTTGCTATTGTAGTTGGATCTTATGATGTTTCTCCCCCTCTACTCTCTTGTGATGAATTGAGTTTCCCCTTTGAAGTTATCTTATCGGATTGAGTCTTTTATGAGAACACTTGATGTATGTCTTGGTGATCAACTTGTGGGTTTCGTGACATTGGGAACCTATGCATAGGGGTTGGCACACGTTCTTGACTCTCTGGTAGTAGCTTTGGGGCACTCTTTGAAGTACTTTTATGTTGGTTGGATGAATCTGAGATTGTGTGACACATATCGTATAATCATGCCCACGGATACTTGAGGTGACAATGGAGTATCTAGGTGACATTAGGGTTTTGGTTGATTTGTGTCTTAAGGTGTTATTCTAGTACGAACTCTTGAATAGATTGATCCGAAAGAATAACTTTGAGGTGGTTTTGTACCCTACCATAATCTCTTCGTTTGTTCTCCGCTATTAGTGTCTTTGGAGTGACTCTTTGTTGCATGTTGAGGGCTTATTATATGATCTATCTATGTTACTATTATTGAGAGAACTTGCACTAGTGAAAGTATGAACCCTAGGCCTTGTTTCCTACCATTGCAATACCGTTTACGCTCACTTTTATCATTAGTTACCTTGCTGTTTTTATTATTTCAGATTACAAAAACCTATATCTACTATCTATTTTGCACTTGTATCTTCATCTCTTCGCCGAACTAGTGCACCTATACAATTTACCATTGTATTGGGTGTGCTGGGGACACAAGAGACTCTTTGTTATTTGGTTGCAGGGTTGCTTGAGAGAGACCATCTTCATCCTACGCCTCCTATGGATTGATAAACCTTAGGTCGTCCACTTGAGGGAAATTTGCTACTATCCTACAAACCTGTGCACTTGCAGGCCCAACAACGTCTACAAGAAGAAGGTTGTGTAGTAGACATCAGAGATCTATTCAATGTAACTCTTTTTGCGGTGTGTTTTGCGAGATCTGATGTATTGTGGGTTTATGATCAAGTTAATCTATGAGAAATATTTGAATCTCCTCTGAATTCTTTTATGTGTGGTTAAGTTATCTTTGCAAGTCTCTTCGAATTATCAGTTTGGTTTGGCCTACTAGATTGATCTTTCTTGCAATTGGAGAAGTGCTTAGCTTTGGGCTCAAATCTTGCGGTGTCCTTTCCCAGTGACAGCAGGGGCAGCAAGGCACATATTGTATTGTTGCCATCGAGGATAAAAATATGGGGTTTATATCATATTGCGTGAGTTTATCCCTCTACATCATGTCATCTTTCTTAATGCGTTACTTTGTTCTTCATGAACTTAATACTCTAGATGCATGCTGGATAGCGGTCGATGTGTGGAGTAATAGTAGTAGATGCAGGCAGGAGTCGGTCTACTTGTTATGGACGTGATGCCTATATACATGATAATGCCTAGATAATCTCATAACGATGCGCTTTTCTATCAATTGCTCGACAGTAATCTGTTCACCCACCGTAATAATTATGCTATCTTGAGAGAAGCCACTAGTGAAACCTATGGCCCCCGGGTCTATCTCTTATCATATAAGATTTCAATCTACTTTAATTTGCATCTTTACTTTTCCAATCTATATCATAAAATACCAAAAATATAATTATCTATCATATTATCTCTATCAGATCTCACTTTCGCAAGTGGCCGTGAAGGGATTGACATACCCTTTATTGCGTTGGTTGCGAGTTCTTGTTTGTTTGTGTAGGTGTGTGGGACTTGTGAGGAGCCTCCTACTGGATTGATACCTTGGTTCTCAAAAACCGAGGGAAATACTTACGCTACTATTGCTGCATCACCCTTTCCTCTTCAAGGAAAACCAACGCAAGCTCAAGACGTAGAAATGTACGAAGAGAAAGAGGCCAAGCTTGATCGGCAGGACAATTTAGATACCCTGGAAGAGGAGCGCGACGTCGCAAAAGCCCGTTCCATATTTTATCAACAACAGGCTCATAGATATCAAAGCAGAGAAGTACGGGCCAAGACTTATAATATTGGCGAACTCGTTCTACGTCTACCGAAGAAGAAAAAGGACAAACTCAAGACCAAGTGGGAGGGTCCCTTCATCATTAACAAAGTTCTCACTGGAGGAGCGTACCGCCTGCGTGATGCATCAGATAATCGCCTCGAGCCGAACCCATGGAACGCGACCAGACTCCGAAGATTCTACGCCTAGCGCCGAACTCTTTGTTCGTCTCCTTCCCTTTTTTTCCTTTCTATTATTTATTTTTTAGCTCTCTTTTCGCCTTTTCTTTTATAGCTTTAAAGCTTTCGTGTGGCTAGACCGCACACTCACAACGCAATCATCTTCAAGTATGTACGTCCATTATACATGGGGGCTTCTTGTACAGAAGCTTATTATAACTATTTCCGAGCATCAAGCTCACTGCATATGTGTCTTTTCTCCGTATGTACCTTTTCTCCGCCATTATATGCATCGATATGACTTAAGTTTTGGCCAAGCTGGGTTGCCTGGCTCCTTTGCTTATGCCCTACGTTCCCGTTAGTTCGGCTAGGGCATAAAGGGAGCACCTCTGCGATTGTTACTACCGGGTCATCCGGATGTGTACCTTAGACTGGGTGAAGCCGAAAGCTAGCGTTCTTAAGGGAATATTCGGTCGGTGGACTAAAGATGTTTTTTACTCATTACACTATGAACCCCCAGATGTTGCATATACTACGACTTTTCAATCACAGTTCATACATGCACGCTAATGCATGCGTACCCAGGGACAGGAACCCTTAACGGAACTATTCTGTCTGGAAGATGTTTCTTACTATCACAATGTAATATAACATAGCTAGTTGGGTACTTGTATGTTCAAGCAACTATGACCCCTACGCCTGGTTTCCATGCGTACCCCGGTTTATATTACCGAGCGGGTATTCGGAAACACTCCGGACCATCGCGTCCAGAGGCCGAAGCAAAAAGGTCTGCCATGACAAATGTTTTACAATCCGTCTAGGGACAAACTTGTCCATTGAAGTACATAGTCACTTGGACTCAAAAACTTCCTCTTCTATGCCGTCCAACAGGTTGTCTAGCTTACAATCCTGCTGAGAATATTTTGCGGCTAATTTTACCTGGTCATATACCAGACTAACTGGAATTTCTTTCCCATCTGACCCTAAAGGTCCGACCCGGGCCATATGATTCAGATCAAGCTTGGTATACCATGTTTTCACCATGGCCCAGGCTTCTCGTGCAACTTCTCGGCAGGCCGATACCTTCCATAATCAGAAACGCCGCCGCGCTCCCTTAAATAGTTGTACAAGCTCCTCCATACTTCTTGGCGGGGAGGCGGATGGCCATAAGGCCTTGGCAACACTCCGCATTGCCTGTCGAGCTTGCTCGTGTAGTTGCGACAACTCTTGTAGCAGATCACCTGAGGATCTGGACATCTCCTCTTCGGGACGGCCACTCAGCATACCTACATACATAACTCTGTCAGTTCCTTCCCTTGCCGAATTATGCAGAGGTAAGTTTGAATACATACTAAATATGCCACCTTGCAGCCTCTTATTTTCCTTCACGGAGTCATCCAGCTGGGCCCGAACATCTTTCAATTCTTCATCCAGCTGAGTATTGGAATCCTGGAGTTTGTTTTTCTCCTCCCGGACCTGTGTAAGTATACGTTCGCCAGCAGCGAGATGCCTTTCGGTCTTTTGTGCGCCGCTTGCGCGATGTTCGGTACCTCTCCCGGATTATCTGGTGATATTATCATCAGATATGCAACTGTGTTAGCGTTACTGGTATATATAATTATGTTTTTCTCAATAGAGGGACACATTACAAGGTGAGGCCTTCTTGGATTCCTCCAGTTCGGCAGTTGCAGTAGCAAGTTGGGTCTAACATTGTTCTAGCTCTTGAGATAATAGATTGTTCTTCTCTGTGAGCACCTTGTTACACAATGATCCTTAAATCAGTTGTACCAACTGCTTCAAGTCTCGGGGGCTACTGGTATATATAATTACCAGATTTGAACAAGTGTGTACTTACCCGCACATCTTTCAAATATTGTTCAGTCGCTCTTGTAAGCCCATCTCGAGCAGCTTGGATGTATGCATAAGGCGTTAAACACCTCATTTGAAAAGCCATGGTCTCGAAGAGTTGCCCGCCAACGCCGTGATTCATGGCACTTTCCACTTCAGAGTTTGTAACGGATACATCATTCGAATTCTCTGCCGAAGGACAATCCGGCATGACTCCCGTGTCATCCTCTGTCCTAAAGACATGATCTGGAATCCGGCTGGTGGAGGCATGACTCGCAGGATCCCTGGACTTAGTCCGGCGGATGTTTTTCCTGATGAGACACCACAAACAGTGTCACACTTCAGTATGATAGCCAAGGAGCGTGTTTTAAAAACCGTACCTCATTGAAAAAGCCTCAGTCGTATTCGCCTTCCTCTTTGAAGGCCTGCCCGACGTAAGCGCCACTCTCTTGTGAGTTGCCTCAGGTGCAGCATGGCGCGCCGAGTGCCTCCCCTTCAGAGCACGAGACCGTGCAGTGGGTGAGGCATAACGAGAGAATTCCTCTTAAAGAAATGGCTCCTGGTTACTTACGTGTGAGGCGGGAAGAAGACCGTGATAGTCGGTGATAATAGCCACTTCCGTGCCATCATGGCTTGCCTGGTAAAACACCCCGTCCTCGAGGTCCACAAATATATCTGGATCCTCTTTGAATCTGGGGTCGAGGTCCCGGTTATGGTCCTCTGGCTATGGAGCAGGGCTCTTGAGCTCCTTGGTGATTTTTCGCCATTCCTGTTGCAAATGGACGGATTAATGTCCATGGGAAGCAACTTTGGGAGCAGACTGAGAAGGGTAGTGGGATTAGAACTTACCCAGCTAGGAGGATTATACATGGAAAATCCATCCCGATGCTTGAGCAAATTCCTCTGTCTCTCCCTCGTATAATTCGGCCAGTATTTTGGTCAGAGCGGCAAAAGTGTCCGGGCCCTTTCGACCGCAACATGAGGCGTCATCTTCCCCATTGTAGTGCCACATGGGAAACCTTCTATATTGAAGTGGGTGAACCCCTCGCGCTATGGAAGTTGCCATTACCTCGACTATGGATAGACCGGACTAAGCGAGCGTCCTTATCTCGCTCATCAGTTGATGGACTTCCGCACTATCTTCCTCCTTGAGGCTCCAAGGGCGCCAGTTGTGGCGCTTCTTCAATGGAGCTCTTGAAAATTCAGGAAGACCCATTATGACTGGGTCGGGAAGAGCGATGTCCTCGATATAAAACCATTCGGAAGGCCACTCTTCGGATGCCTTCTTCGGCGTGCCGGACAGGTATCCGGTCCCGGTAACACGCCACACTTCGGCTCCGCCTACTTCAAATATTGATCCCTCCTAGTTACGAGGGATGAGGCAGAATAGTTTCCTCCACAAATCAAAGTGGGCTTCACAGGCCAGGAATAGCTCACAGAGAGTGACATAACCCACAATATGCAGGATGGAGGCAGGAGTAAAACTGTGCAGTTGGAGGCGATTGGAAATCCCATGCCTCTCAATAAATAGGGAACAAAGCACACCCGCTCCCACTGGATGGGTTGGGGAAGTTCTCCGCCTGAGCTCCATCATTGAAAGGAACCAATCATGCTAGAACAGGAGTCAGATATGCGGGGGAAGAAATCTTTGTGTCTGTAGCTTCTCTAGCCGACTATAGGATACAGAGCACCTCTCCTAATTGCCTTTTTCGGGGCCTTGGGGATGAGAGGAAGAACTAGGAACACTGGCCATGGTGGAATGGTTTCTCCCAGTGAGCTCCGAGGATCTTTCGCTTGGTGTGGAATTGATCTGGAAATCCCAGTCTCTTTTATAGACGCCTTTCTTACATGAACAGGGCGGTATGTGCAAAAGTGTCCTGACCTCTCATATTCACTCGACACGTGGAAGCTGAAGATATTATGGTGCAAAATCTGATGAGCACACGATTAATGGAACGCCGAATACTGCTCTTTCAATCAGGTACTTTGAAGAAATCGGAGGAGGAACCCGCCTTGCAATGCCGAAGACAATCTGCGCGCTGGACACCTCGTAATTGAAGCCTGGTTCGGGGGATACTGAGGGAGTCCCGGATTAAGGGGTCCTCGGACAGCCGGACTATTGATGTGGGCCGGACTATTGGGCTATGAAGATACAAGATTGAAGACTCTCTCCCGTGTCTGGATGGGACTCTCCTTGGCGTGGAAGGCAAGCTTGGTGATCGAATATGTAGATTCCTTTCTCTATAACCAACTTTGTACAACCCTAGTCCCCTCCAGTGCCTATATAAACCGGAGGGCTCAGTCCGTAGAGGCAGAGACATACACAATCATAATCCTCATAGGCTAGACTTCTAGGGTTTAGCCATTACGATCTCATGGTAGATCAACTCTTGTAATACTCATATCATCAAGATCAATATAGCAGGAAGTAGGGTATTACCTCGATAGAGAGGGCCCAAATCTGGGTAAACATCATGTCCCCCACCTCCTGTTACCATCAACCTTATACACACAGCTCGGGACCCCCTACCCGAGATCCGCCGGTTTTGACACTGACAGGCGCCCCCTCCCACATATATATAGGTGGGAGGAAGGGAGGAGCAGCCAAGGGGGGCGCCCAAGTAGGAGGAATCCTACTTGGGGTCTCTCCCAATCCGCGCCCCTTTCCTTATTTGGAGCGTGGGAGGAAGGAAGTAGGAGGTGGTGCCCCCCTTTCCTTTCTCTCCTGAGGAGGGAATGGCAGGAGTGGCCACCCCTCCCCTTTCCTTCCCCTTAGGGCCGGCCAACCATGGGAGGGGCACACCAGCCCCCTTATGGGTTGGTCTGTCCCCTCCTTTGGCCCATAAGGCCCATA
>NC_041389.1:582499230-582508003 GCF_002162155.2 Triticum dicoccoides
GAACCCCTTCCGTTGACCCGATTCCTTCCTGGTACGTCCCGAAACACTTCCAGTGTCCAAATAACATCGTCCTATATATCAATCTTTACCTCTCGACCATTTCGAGACTCCTCGTCATGTCCGTGATCTCATTCGGGACTTCAAACAACATTCAGTCACATAAACATATAACTCATATAACACTATATGGTCAATGAACGTCAAGCGTGCAGACCCTACAGGTTCGAGAACTATGTAGACACGACCAAGACACCTCTCCGGTCAATAACCTATAGCGGAACCTGGATGCCCATATTGGCTCCTACATATTCTACGAATATCCTTATCAGTCGAACCGTTATGACAAGATATGTAATTCCCTTTGTCCATCGGTATGTTACTTGCCCGAGATTCGATCATTGGTATCTTCATACCTAGTTCAATCTCGTTACGGGCAAGTATCTTCATAGCAATAAACTGAATGATCATTATGCTAAGCTAACGGATGGGTCTTGTCCATCACATCATTCTCCTAATGATGTGATCCCGTTATCAAATGACAACACATGTCTATGGTTAGGAAACCATAACCATCTTTGATCAACGAGCTAGTCTAGTATAGGCTTACTAGGGACACGGTATTTGTTTATGTATTCACACATGTATTTAGGTTTCCCATCAATACAAATCTAGCATGAATAACAAACCTTTATCATGAATAAGGAAATATAAAATAACAACTTTATTATTGCCTCTAGGGCATATTTCCTTCACTCTCCCACTTGCACTAGAGTCAATAATCTAGTTCACATCACCATGGGATTTAACACCCATAGTTCACATCGCCATGTGACCAACACCCAAAGAGTTTACTAGAGTCAATAATCTAGTTCACATCGCCATGTGATTAACACCCAAAGAGTACTAAGGAGTGATCATGTTTTGCTTGTGAGAGAAGTTTAGTCAACGAGTCTCTCACATTCAGATCCATATGTATTTTGCAAATTTATGTGTACAAAGCTATGTATGGGGATATTCTAGCTAATTGCTCCCACTTCCAATATGTATCCAGATTGAGACTCAGAGTCGTCCGAATCGGTGTCAAAGCTTGCATCGATGTAACCCTTTATGACAAACTCTTTATTACCTCCATAATCGAGAAATATCTCCTTAGTCCTCTTAGGTAACTAAGGATAATTTTGACCATTGTCCAGAGATCTACTCCTGGATCACTATTGTACCCCCTTGCCAAACTCATGGCAAGGTACACAACAGGTGGCATACTTATATAGAACCTATGGTTGAGGCATAGTAAATGACATTCATTCCATGGTCGGGTTTTGAGTCTTACTCAACTTCACACCTTGCAACACAGGAAAGAACCCTTTCTTTTACTAATCCATTTTGAACTTCTTCAAAATCTTGTCAAGGTATGTAGTTTGTGAAAGTCCTATTAAGCTCCTCGATCTATCCCTATAGATCTTGATGAAGAAAATATGCCCTAGAGGCAATAATAAAGTTTTTATTTTATATTTCCTTATTCATGATAAAGTTTTATTATTCATGCTATAATTGTATTGATCGAAAACCTAAATACATGTGTGAATACATAAACAAATACCATGTCCCTAGTAAGCCTCTACTAGACTAGCTCGTTGATCAAACATGGTTAAAGTTTCCTAACCATAGACATGTGTTGTCGTTTGATAACGGGATCACATCATTAGGAGAATCATGTGATGGACAAGACCCATCCGTTAGCTTAGCATAATGATCATTCAGTTTTATTGATATTGCTTTCTTCATGTCAAATACATATTCCTTCGACTATGAGATTATGCAACTTCCGGATATCAGAGGAATACCTTGTGTGCTATCAAACATCACAATGTAACTAGGTGATCATAAAATGCTCTACAGGTATCTCTGAAGGTGTTTGTTGAGCTAGCATAGATCGAGATTAGGATTTGTCACTCCGAGTATCGAAAAGGTATCTCTAGGCCCTCTCGGTAATACACATCATAAGCTTGCAATCAAACGACTAAGGAGTTAGTCACGAGGTGATGTATTACGGAATGAGTAAAGAGACTTGCCGGTAACGAGATTGAACTAGGTATGAAGATAACGACGATCGAGTCTCCTACCTAGTTCAATCTCGGGCAAGTAACATGCCGATGGACAAAGGGAATTATGTATGTTGTCATAACGGTTCGATCGATAAAGATCTTCGTGGAATATGTAGGAGCCAATATGGGCATCCAGGTTCCGCTATTGGTTATTGACCGGAGAGGTGTCTCGGTCATGTCTACATAGTTCTCAAACCCATAGGGTCCGCATGCTGAACACTCGTTGACGATACAGTATTATATGAGTTATGTGATTTGGTCACCGAATGTTGTTCGGAGTCCTGGCTAATATTACAGACATGACGGGGAGTCTCAAAATAGTCGAGAGGTAAAGATTGATATATAGGATGATAGTATTGGGACACTGGAAGTGTTTCGGAGGGTACCGGGTACTTATCAGGTCACCAGAAAGGAGTTTCGGGCACCCCCGGCAAAAGATATGGGTCTTATGGGCCAAGAGGGGAAACGCACCAGCCACAAGGGGCTGGTGCAGCCCCCATATGGGCTAGCCTAAGGAGGGGAAGGGAAGGGGAGAATGGAAAGGAAAGTGTGGATTAGGATTCCCACTTCCTTCCCTCTCACTATTGCAGGATGCTGCTAACGCGACACTACGATCAGAGACCCTTTGACGAAACTGTGTGTGATGCATTAATCGCAAACGGTGATGTAAAATAACTGTCAAAAAGATACAAAACATTTGCGATAGCGGAGCCAGCAAACACGATTCTGATTTTAGTTGCGTGTGCGATGTAGGGTATACGGTTTAGTTCAATTAACTGTTTGCGATGACGAAGAAGATAATAAATGGGAAGCGAGATGAAGGCGTGTGAGATATAAGGCATACAGTTCACTCAGATGAACTGTTTGTGATGAGGCAGAACATCAGAAACGGGCAGCCAGATGAAGGTGTGTGTGATATACGGCATACAGTTCACTCGGACGAACTGTTTGTGATTAGGCAGCACAAAAGAAACGGTCAGCCAGATCAAGGTGTGTGCGATATACGACATACAGTTCATTGCGATAAACTGTTGGTGTTGAGCCAAGAGAACAAAAACGTTTCAAATAAACAAGATGTGTGTAATACGCGGCAAACATCCAATTACATAGGTGGCTAGTACACACATGACATTTCCACACACCAAAGTAAACAATTACAGGCATAATTAACTAGGATAAACGATCATCTGATCATCATCTTCTTCTTGCGCTAGCTCAATGTTCCTTCTATGGGAAGTTTCCATTAATTGATGGTGTTTTATGAACACGCCACTGCTACGTCTTGAGCTTGCATTGGTTTTCCTTGAAGAGGAAAGGGTGATGCAGCACAGTAGCGTAAGTATTTCCCTCAGTTTTTGAGAACCAAGGTATTAATCCAGTAGGAGGCTCCTCACAAGTCCCACGAACATACACAAACAAACAAAGAACTCGCAACCAACGCGATAAAGGGGTTGTCAATCACTTCACGGCCACTTGCGAAAGTCGGATCTGATAGAGATAATATGATAAGATAAATATATTTTTGGTATTCTATAATATAGATGCAGAAAATAAAGATGCAAATAGAAGTAGATTGAAAGCTTATATGATAAAAGATAGACCCGGGGGCCATAGGTTTCACTAGAGGCTTCTCTCAAGATAGCATAAGTATTAGTGGGTGAACAAATTACTGTCGAGCAATTGATAGAAAAGAGAATAATTATGAGATTATCTAGGCATAATCATGTATATAGGCATCACGTCCGTGACAAGTAGACCGACTCCTGCCTGCATCTACTACTATTACTCCACACATCAACCGCTATCCAGCATGCATCTAGAGTATTAAGTTCATAAGAACATAGTAACACATTAGGAAAAATGACATGATGTAGAAGGATAAACTCAAGCAATATGATATAAACTCCATCTTTTTATCCTCGATGGCAACAATACAATATGTGCCTTGCAACCCTTTCTGTCACTGGGTAAGGACACCGCAAGATTGAACCCAAAGCTAAGCACTTCTCCCATGGCAAGAAAGATTAATCTAGTAGGCCAAACCAAATCGATAATTTGAAGAGACTTGCAAAGATAACTCAATCATACATAAAAGAATTCAGAGAAGATTCAATTATTATCCATAGATAAACTTGATCATAAACCCACAATTCATAGGATCTCGACAAATACACCGCAATAAGAGATTACATCGAATAGATCTCCGCAAGAGAGGGGGAGAACATTGTATTGAGACCCAAAAAGAGAGAAGAAGCCATCTAGTTAATAACTATGGACCCGAAGGTCTGTGGTAAACTACTCACAACTCATCGGAAGGGCTATGGTGTTGATGTAGAAGCCCTCCATGGTGGATTCCCGGTGACGGCTCCAAGATGGGATCTCGCGGATACAGAAGGTTACGATGGCGGAAATATTTCTTTGGTGGCTCCCTGGATGTTTTTGGGGGTATGTAGGCTTATATAGGAGGAATAAGTACGTCGGTGGCCGCCCGAGGGGTCCACGAGATAGGGGGCATGCCCAGGAGGGGTGGGCGCGCCCTCCTATCTTGTGGCCGCCTCGGCTGCTTCTTGGCTTGCACTCCAAGTCCTCCAGATCACGTTCGTTCCAAAAATCACGCTCCCGAAGGTTTCATTCCGTTTGGACTCCGTTTGATATCCCTGTTCTTCGAAATACTGAAATAGGCAAAAAATAGCAATACGGGCTGGGCCTCCAATTAGTAGGTTAGTCCAAAAAATGATATAAATGTGTAAAATAAAGCCCATAGACATCCAAAACAGGTAATATAATAGCATGGAACAATAAAAAATTATAGATACATTGGATATGTATCAAGCATCCCCAAGCTTAATTCCTGCTCGTCCTCGAGTAGGTAAATGATAAAAACAGAATTTTTGATGTGGAATGCTACCTAGCAAAATTCTCAATGTAATTTTATTTATTGTGGCATGAATGTTCAGATCCAAATGATTCAAGATAAAAGCTTATAAAACATAAAAATAATAATACTTTGAAGCATACTAACAAACAATGATGTCCTCTCAAAATAGCATAGCCAAAGAAAGCTTATCCCTACAAAATCATATAGTTAGGCCATGCTTCATTTTCATTACACAAAATACTCCCATCATGTACAACCCCGATGACGAGCCGAGCAATTGGTTCATACTTTTTAACGCGCTTCAGCTTTTTTTCAACTCTTATGCAATACATGAGCGCAAGCCATGGACATATCACTATGGTGTTATATGGTGGTGGTTGTAAGGTCAACTAGGCGTGTCAATGGGCTATGGAGATGCCCAGGAATAGATATCAATCTGAGTGAGTAGGGATTGCCATGCAATGGATGCACTAGAGCTATAAATGTATGAAAGCTCAACAAAAGAAACTAAGTGGGTGTGCATCCAACTTGCTTGCTCACGAAGACCTAGGGCATTTTGAGGAAGCCCATCATTGGAATATACAAGCCAAGTTCTATAATGAAAAATTCCCACTAGTAAATGAAAGTGACAACATAGGAGACTCTCTATCATGAAGATCATGGTGCTATTTGAAGCACACGTGTGGAAAAGAGATAGTAGAAATTGTACCTTCTCTCTTTTTCTCTCATTTTGTTATTATTATTTTTTCTTTTCTTTTCTTTTTCTTTTTTTTTCTTTTTCTTTTTTTCTTTTTTTTCCTTTTGGTGGGCTTCTTTCGCCTCTTTTATTTTTATAAAGTCCGAAGTCTCATCCCGACTTATGGGGGAATCATAGTCTTCATCATCCTTTCCTCACTGGGACAATGCTCTAATAATGAAGATCATCACACTTTTTATTGATTTACAACTCAAGAATTACAACTCAAAAGCTAGAACAAGATATGAATCTATATGAATGCCTCCGGCGGTGTACCGGGATATGCAATAAATCAAGAGTGACATGTATGAAAATTATGAAGGTGGCTTTGCCACAAATATGATGTCAACTACATGATCATGCAAAGAGCAATATGATAATGATGTAGCGTGTCATAATAAATGGAACGGTGGAAAGTTGCATGGCAATATATCTCGGAATGGCTACGGAAATGCCATAATAGGTAGGTATGGTGGCTGTTTTGAGGAAGGTAAATAATGGGTGCATGCTACCGGCAAAAAATGCGCGATAAAATAGAGGCTAGCATAGTGGAAGGATGAGTGTGCGTATATCCATGGACTCACATTAGTCATAAAGAACTCATATACTTATTGCAAAAGTCTACTTAGCCCTCGAAGCAAAGTACTACTACCCATGCCCCTAGAGGGATAGATTGGTAGGAAAATACCATCGCTCGTCCCGACTGCCACTCATAAGGAAGACAATCAAAAGAGCACCTCATGCAACAAATTTGTCACACAACTTTTACCATACGTGCATGCACGGGACTTGTCAACTTCAACACAAGTATTTCTCATTTTCATAATTATCCACTAGCATGACTCTAGCATTACTACCTTTATATCTCAAAACAATTATTAAGCATCAAATTGATCCTAGTGTTTAATGCACTTTCTATGATAGTTTTTATTAAACCCAACTTGGATGCTCATCATTTTAGGACCAAATTCATAACCAAAGCAAATACCATGCTGTTCTAAGAGACTCTCAAAATAATATAAGTGAAGCATGACAGACTATCAATTTCTTCAAAATTATTCCACCGCCGTGCTCTAAAAGATATAAGTGAAGCACTAGAGCAAAAACTATCTAGCTCAAAAGATATAAGTGAAGCACATAGCAAATTCTAATAAAGTGGGATTTTCCCAAAAGGTGTGTTCAGCAAGGATGATTGTGGTAAACTAAAAAGCAAAGACTAATATATAATACATGACGCTCCAAGCAAAACACATATCATGTGGCGAATAAAAATATAGCTCCAAGTAAAGTTACCAATGAACGAAGACGAAAGAGGGGATGCCTTCCGGGGGCATCCCCAAGCTTAGGATTTTGGCTACTCTTGAATATCTTGGGGTGCCTTGGGCATCCCCAAGCTTAGGATTTTTCCACTCTTTATTCCATAGTCCATCAAATCTTTACCCAAAACTTGAAAACTTCACAACACAAAACTCAATAGGAAATCTCATAAGCTCCGTTAGTGAAAGAAAAAAAATCACTACATAAGGTACTGTAATGAACTCATTCTTTATTTATATTGGTGTTAAACCTACTTTATTCCAAGTTCTCTATGGTTCATACCCTTACATACTAGCCATAGATGCATCAAAATAAGCAAACAACACACGAAAAACAGAATCTGTCAAAAAACAGAACAGTCTGTAGAAATATGTAGATAACGCAAACTTCTGGAACCTTAAAAATACTACCAAAATAGGACGTCCTAAAAAATTTGTTTATTTAATAGCAGCAAAAAGAATCAATGCAAAATCACGTTCCTGTGATTTATTGAATTGTTTCTCGTGAGCGCAAAGTTTCTGTTTTTCAGCAGAATCAAATCAACTCATATCATAGGGTATCCTATAGGTTCTACTTGGCACAAACACTAAATAAAACATGAAAACACATCTAAACATAAAGTAGATGCAAAATTTATTGAATAACATGAAGGAAAAATATTGGGTTGTCTCCCAACAAGCGCTTTTCTTTAAAGCATGTCGGTGTACTAGAGTAGGGGTACCCTAGTATCCCGAACTTGTGCACGGGCAGTTGCACCACCCCGCGGCAAGGCTTGCCGGGTGACCGCCAAGGTCCTCCGTGGTTCCTTTGGAGCCATTCAAGAACAAAGTATTCAAGCCAAGGAGACAAGGCCCCGGCAAGAGGAGCTTGCCGGGAAGGCCAACCAAGGCATCTCAAGGAACTTGCCGCGATGCGCCACGCGTCCCGGCGAGGCCCGGTGAGCGACAAGCTTCCGGACGCGACAAGACAACGACCGCGGCAAGGCGATTGCTGCGGCAAGCTACCACTCTGTACCTGTGATCCAGCACATCCACCAACGTGTCGCCCTGGGACCTTTCCAGGCGCGCGTGGCAAGAGGCTGTGCAGCCAGCGGTGCGCGGTGGCAAGCGACGCTGACAAGATTGCCATCGTGGCGAGCGGTGGCGTCCCTGACGGTCCCTTTTTGCACTATTTGGGCGACGTAGATGGGCATTTAATGCCTTTGTCCCCTGCCGTCAGGGTTAGGTATGGTACACTGTATAGGTAGTTGTACCAACCGCAATTCCTTTTCCATTTTTACTCTTGTCTACGTTGCCACCTGTCGGAGAGCCCTTTAGCATATAAAAGGAGGCCCATGCGCAACGTAGAAGGAGGCTCGAAGGGAGAAAAACACTCACGCTCGGTCTCGTTAGCAGCTAGTGTGTACTGTAGCACTCAGCGCTCCCGAGCAAGAACTCAATACACTCAGACATGCAGCAGTAGGAGTGTTATCTCTCCGGAGAGCTCCGAAGCTGGGTAAAACCGCTCGTGTGCTTCGCCTCGATCCGCTCTTCGTGCGATCTCCGCCCCCCGCCGAACCGAAAGGGGCTCGGTCCGCCGGTCCCATAGGTGTTCGTGGATCAGCCTCCCCGACATCTTTGGCGCGCCAGGTAGGGGTAAACTGCTCATGTGCTTCGCCTCGATCCGCTCTTCGTGCGACCTCCGCCCCCCGCCAAACCGAAAGGGGCTCGGTCCGCCGGTCCCATAGGTGTTCGTGGA
>NC_041389.1:582508364-582527014 GCF_002162155.2 Triticum dicoccoides
GCCAGGTAGGGGTAAACTGCTCGTGTGCTTCGCCTCGATCCGCTCTTCGTCCGACCTCCGCCCCCCGCCGAACCGAAAGGGGCTCGGTCCGCCGGTCCCATAGGTGTTCGTGGATCAGCTTTCCCCGACATCTTTGGCGCGCCAGGTAGGGGTAAACTGCTCGTGTGCTTCGCCTCGATCCGCTCTTCGTGCGACCTCTGCCCCCTGCCGAACCGAAAGGGGCTCGGTCTGCCGGTCCCATAGGTGTTCGTGGATCAGCTTCCCCGACAAAGCCTTTTTAGCTAGGCATTGAGATGTAAATGATGCTCACATAAAAGACAAGAAGTGAAGCATAAAGAGAGCATCATAAAACATGTGACAAACACATCTAAGTCTAACATACTTCCTATGCATAGGCATCTTAGAGGAGAACAAATTATCATAGCAAGCAAAAACTAGCATATGCAAGGAAGAACAAAGAGACGATGGCAATCTCAACATGACGAGAGGTAATTTAGTAACATGAAAGTTTCTACAACCATATTTTCCTCTATAATAATTACATGCGGGATCATAAGCAAATTCAACAAAATAGCTATCACATAAAATATTTTCAACATGATCCACATGCATGCAAAGTTGACACTCTTCCAAAATAGTGGGATTACCATTAACTAAAGTCATGACTTCTCCAAACCCACCTTTATCAAAAACTTCATCAGATTGAACATTATCCAAATATGTGGGATCTAAAGTTAACACTCTTCCAAACCCACTTTCAGTATTATTACAAACATTATTATCAATCTCATATTCATCATGGGGGTTAAATAAATTTTCAAGATCAAAAGAAGAATCACCCCAATCATGATCATTCCAACAAGTAGTAGACATAGCAAAACTAGCATCCCCAAGCTTAGGGTTTTGCATATTATTAGCACAATTGACATCAAGAGAATTTATAGTAAAATTATAGCAATCATACCTTTTATTCAAGGAGTTATCGTGAATCTCTTCATAAATTTCTTCATCATATTTTTCAGATTCACAAGTTTCGAGCAAAGCTTCATAAAGATAATCTAGTGCACAAAACTCACTAGCAATAGGTTCATCATAATTGGATCTCTTAAAAAGATTAGCAAGTGGATGAGGATCCATAGATCTTAGGTTCTCTGTTTAGCAATAAGTAAACAACTATTCCAACCAAATGAGCAAACAAGCCAAGCAAGACATCAAAGCAAATGAAAAGACGAACAGAAGAAGGGCGAATAAAACGGCAAGGGTGAAGTGGGGGAGAGGAAAACGAGAGGCAAATGGAAAATAATGTAAATGTGAGGTAGATGAGTTTGTGATGGGTACTTGGTATGTCTTGACTTGAGCAAAGACCTCCCCGGCAACGGCGCCAGAAATTCTTCTTGCTACGTCTTGAGCTTGCGTTGGTTTTCCTTGAAGAGGAAAGGGTGATGCAGCACAGTAGCGTAAGTATTTCCCTCAGTTTTTGAGAACCAAGGTATCAATCCAGTAGGAGGCTCCTCACAAGGCCCACGAACCTACACAAACAGACAAAGAACTCGCAACCAACGCGATAAAGGGGTTGTCAATCCCTTCACGGCCACTTGCAAAAGTGAGATATGATAGAGATAATATGATAAGATAAATATATTTTTGGTATTTTATAATATAGATGTAGAAAATAAAGATCCAAATAAAATTAGATTGAAAGCTTATGTGATAAAATATAGACCCGGGGGCCATAGGTTTCACTAGAGGCTTCTCTCAAGATAGCATAAGTATTAAAGTGGGTGAACAAATTACTGTCGATCAATTGATAGAAAAGCGAATAATTATGAGATTATCAAGGCATGATCATGTATAGGCATCACGCCCGTGACAAGTAGACTGACTCCTGCCTGCATCTACTACTATTATTCCGCACATCGACCGCTATCCAGCATGCATCTAGAGTATTAAGTTCATAAGAACAGAGTAACGCATTAAGAAAGATGACATGATGTAGAAGGATAAACTCAAGCAATATGATATAAACCCCATCTTTTTATCCTCGATGGTAACAATACAATACGTGCCTTGCAACCCTTTCTGTCACTGGGTAAGGACACCGCAAGATTGAACCCAAAGCTAAGCACTTCTCCCATGGCAAGAAAGATCAATCTAGTAGGCCAAACCAAATCGATAATTCGAAGTGACTTGCAAAGATAACTCAATCATACGTAAAGGAATTTAGAGAAGCGTTATTATCCATAGACAAACTTGATCATAAACCCACAATTCATCGCATCTCGACAAACACACCGCAAAAAGAGATTACATCGAATAGGTGTCCACAAGAGAGGGGGAGAATATTGTATTGAGACCCAAAAAGAGAGAAGAAGCCATCTAGCTAATAACTATGGACCCGAAGGTCTGTGGTAAACTACTCACAACTCATCGGAAGGGCTATGGTGTTGATGTAGAAGCCCTCCGTGGTGGATTACCCGTCCGGCAGAACGCCGGCGACGGCTCCAAGATGGGATCTCGCGGATACAGAAGGTTACGATGGCGGAAATATTTCTTTGGTGGCTCCCTGGATGTTTTCGGGGTATGTAGGCTTATATAGGAGCAAGAAGTACGTCGGTGGCCGCCCGAGGGGTCCACGAGAAAAGGGGGCACGCCCAGGAGGGGTGGGCGCGCCCTCCTATCTCGTGGCCGCCTCTGTTGCTTATTGGCTTGCACTCCAAGTCCTCCGGATCATGTTCGTTCCAAAAATCACGCTCCCGAAGGTTTCATTCCGTTTGGACTCCGTTTGATATTCCTTTTCTTCAAAATACTAAAATAGGCAAAAAATAACAATATGGGCTGGGCCTCCGATTAGTAGGTTAGTCCAAAAAATGATATAAATGTGTAAAATAAAGCACATAGACATACAAAACAGGTAATATAATAGCATGGAACAATAAAAAATTACAGATACGTTGGAGACATATCAGCCACCGTTTCTCGCCATTTCCTCACCTGTTTTCCGCCACCCAGCGATATTGCGCATAAACCTAGGCAGCGCGCGACTCACGAAGGAAACAAGCGTAGCATGTAGCGCATGCACCTTTTGCAAGCATGCCAACCCACCAAAGGGTCGCCTCTGCCATCACCCTCGTCGACAAGGAAAACAAGAAGGCACCACGATCCGTCGAGGCCGAGGCGCTCCCCGATAACGCATGGACGACGCTGTGATGTGGGTCATCGCCAGGGTTGAGCAGACCCTTGGTGCATGGCGCTTCAGCGCCAAAGATCAAGATAGGCATGTCAGCGCCGAGAGACTGTAGCTCGCCGCACAACCTGATCGATGGTGCACCGCAGAGCAAGCTAGGCGCGTCCGCGACAATAGGCTGCAGCTTGCCGCACGGCGAGACCGTTGGAGCGCCATAGAGTGAGATGCGCGACGCGTCACACAGCAAGAGCGGATCCATCGACACTTGCCTACTGTCGATAGGGCGTTGCAGCTGGGTACACGTCCCGTCAGTACCCCCATTCCTCGCTAGGAGTGGGCAGAGGCCCTCTGCGTCGTACTTGCACCAGAGGCTGGCTGCGCCATACTTGCACAGGACGCCCGCTGCACCATTCGCATGGGTCGTGCCGTTCGCCTTGTCCACGGCCCGCTCGATGCCAACGCGCTAGTCGGTTGGCTCGAGTGCCTCCTTGGCCCAGGTGTCCACCTGGGTGCAATAGAGGAACATGGCCGTCACATCCTCGAGCTGGTGATCTCCGATGAAATAGCCAACTTGGAGCTCAAGATCGCGCTCCAGATGTATCGCGAGCATGTCGACCGATTGGACGAACGCCTGCACGAGTTCAGGCAGAGCCAAGAGCTACCGTAGGCAAGGGACTGGTCATGGTCTCATCGATGCATTTTATTATTTTGAGTCATTTCGACGTGGATCTCTATGTATTCACAGCAATCATAATATTGCTCTATTTCAATGTGTGTACTCTGTTTTCCATTCTTATATGTTCCGTTTCAATGTGTGTATATACGCTTTCCATTCTGTATATGTGGATGATAACAGCTATATACAAATTAGTATAAAAAAATAGATAGAAAATGGAATTCATAATATATATATATATATATATATATATATTAATTGTTCATTAGTTCATCACAGAATATATATAATATCATCACATATACGTGATGATACTTAAGTATTAGGTACAATGCATAAAATTGAAAACAAACAATACTAAAACTGATAATCCCTCCTGGGGGCAGTATTCCGGCAATCCCTCGCTAGTAGCTCCCTGGTGTGCGGCGTCTTCCCAGCACGGAGGCAGTACTCTGCCTCCTCCACCTCGTAGCGCTTGATGTACCAATTTTACTCTTGCTGGCTGCTACTTCTTGTGCTTGCATTGGTTTTTCCCTTGAAGAGGAAAGGGTGATGCAGCAAAGTAGAGATAAGTATTTCCCTCAGTTAGAGAGCCAATGTATCCAGTAGGAGACAACACACAAGCCACCATTATTTGCACAAACAATCAACCAACTTGCACCCAACGCGATAAAGGGGTTGTCAATCCCTTCACGGTCAATTGCAAAAGTGAGATCTGATAGAGATAGATAAACAAAAGGTAAAATATTTTTGGGTTTTTTGGTTTATAGATATGAAAGTAAAAGATTCCAAAATAGTAGATTGGAAACTAATATGATGGAAAATAGACCCCGGGCCCATATGTTTCACTAAAGGCTTCTCTAATGAAGGCAAATAATACGGTGGGTGAAAAATTACTGTCGAGCAATTGATAGAAAAGCGCAAAGTTATGACGATATCCAAGCAATAATTATGAAATATAGGCATCACGGCCGTGTCAAGTAGACCGACTCCTGCCTGCATCTACTACTATTAATCCACACATCGATTGACTCCTGCCTGCATCTAGAGTATTAAGTTCATGAAGAACAGAGTAACACTTTAAGTAAGATGACATGATGTAGAGGAATAAATTCAAGCAATATGATGTAAACCCTATCTTTTTATGCTCGATGGCAACAATACAATACGTGCCTTGCTGCCCCTACTAACACTGGGAAAGGACACCACAAGATTGAACCCAAAGCTAAGCACTTCTCCCATTGCAAGAAAAACCAATGTAGTTAGCCAAACTAAACCGATAGTTCGAAGAGAATTACAAAGATATGAAATCATGCATATAGGAATTCAGAGAAGATTCAAATAGTGTTCATAGATAAACTGATCATAAATCCACAATTCATCGGATCTCAACAAACACATCGCAAAAGAAGATTACATCTGATAGATCTCCAAGAACATCAAGGAGAACATGGTATTGAGAATCAAAGAGAGAGAAGAAGCCATCTAGCTACTAGCTATGGACCCGTAGGTCTTAGGTAAACTACTCACGCTTCATCGGAAGGGCAATAGAGCTGATGTAGAAGCCCTCCATGATCGAATCCCCCTCCGGCAGGATGCCGGAAAAGGCCCCTATATGGGATCTCATGGGATTAGAAGGTTGCGGCAGTGGAAAAGTGTTTTCGTGGATGCCTCTGGTGATTTGAGAATATATGTGAATATATAGGAGGAGGATCTAGGTTACGGGGTCACCGAGGGGCCCACAAGGTAGGGGGTGCGCCCTCCCCCCCTTGTCGCCGCCTCGTGGTTCTTCTGACTTGCACTCTAAGTCTCTTGGGTGTCTGCTGGTCCAAGAAAAATCATCGCGAAGGTTTTATTCCGTTTGGACTCCGTTTGGTATTCCTTTTCTATGAGGCTCAAAAACAAGGAAAAAAATAGAAACTATCACCGGGCTCTAGGTTAATATGTTAGTCCCAAAAATAATATAAAATAGCATACTAATGCATATAAAACATCCAAAACAGATAATATAATAGCATGGAACAATCAAAAGTTATAGATACATTGGAGACGTACCAAGCACCCTCAACCTTAATTCCTACTCGTCCTCGAGTAGGTAAATGATAAAAACAGAATTTTTGATGTGGAATGCTACCCAACATATTTATCCATGTAATTTTCTTCATTCTGGCATGAATGTTCAGATCCTTAAGATTCAAAACAAAAGTTTAATATTGACATAAAAATGATAATACTTCAAGCATACTAGTAAAGCAATCATGTCTTCTCAAAATAACATGGCCAAAGAAAGCTATCCCTACAAAATCATATAGTCTGGCTATGCTCCATCTTCATCACACAAAATATTCAAATCATGCACAACCCCGATGACAAGCCAAGCAATTGTTTAAACCTTTTCAACTTTCACGCAATACATGAGAGTGAGCCATGGATATAGCACTATAGGTGGAATAGAATATGGTGGTTGTGGAGTGAGTGGGATTTCCATGCAACGGATGCACTAGAATTATAAGTTTATGAAAGCTCAAAAAGAAACTAAGTGGGTGTGCATCCAACTTGCTTGCTCATGAAGACCTATGGCATTTGAGGAAGCCCATCGTTGGAATATACAATCCAAGTTCTATAATGAAAAATTCCCACTAGTATATGAAAGTGACAAAATAGGAGACTCACTACCATGAAGAGTGCTACTTTGAAGAACAAGTGTGGAAAAAGGATAGTAGCATTGCCCCTTCTCTATTTTTCTTTCATTTTTTTAGTGGCTTCTTTGGCCTCCTTTTTTTTTTTCTATTTAGGCTTCATTCGCCTCTCCTTTTTTTATTTCCTCACATGGGACAATGTTCTAATAATGATGATCATCACACTTTTATTTACTTACAACTCAAGAATTACGACTCGATACTTAGAACAAAATATGACTCTATATGAATACCTCCGACGGTGTACCGGGATGTGCAATGACTCAAGAGTGACATGTATGAAAATTATGAACGGTGGCTTTGCCACAAATAGTATGTCAACTACATGATCATGCAAAGCAATATGACAATGATGAAGCGTGTCATAATAAACGGAATGGTGGAAAGATGCATGGCAATATATCTTGGAATGGCTATGGAAATTCCATAATAGGTAGGTATGGTGGCTGTTTTGAGGAAGGTACATGGTGGGTGTATGGTACTAGCGGAAGTTGCGCAGTACTAGAGAGGCTAGCAATGGTGGAAGGGTGAGAGTGCGTATAATCCATGGACTCAACATTAGTCATAATGAACTCACATACTTATTGCAAAAATCTATTAGTTATCGAAACAAAGTACTACGCGCATGATCCTAGGGGGATAGATTGGTAGGTGAGACCATCGCTCGTCCCCGACCGCCACTCACAAGGAAGAAAATCAAGAAATAAATCATGCTCCAACTTTGTTACATAACGGTTCACCGTACATGCATGCTACGGGAATCACAAACCTCAACACAAGTATTTATATAATACAGAATTAATCACTAGCATGACTCTAATATCACTATCTTCATATCTCAAAAAAATCATAAGGAATCAAACTTCTCATAGTATTCAATGCACTTTATATAAAAGTTTTTATTATTTCCCTCTTGGTTCATATCTTATTAGGACTAAATTTATAACCAAACCAAATACCACATTATTTAGACAAACTATCAAAATAATATAAGTGAAGAATGAGAGTTAAATAATTTCTACAAAATAAGGCCACCGCCGTGCTCTAAAAAGATATAAGTGAAGCACTAGAGCAAAATTGCCTAGCTCAAAAGATATAAGTGAAGCACATAGAGTATTCTAATAAATCACGATTCATGCGTGTCCCTCTCAAAAGGTGTGTACAACAAGGATGATTGTGGAAAACTAGAAAGCAAAGACCCAAATCATACAAGACGCTCTAAGAAAAACACATATCATGTGGTGAATAAAAATATAACCTCAAGTAAAGTTACCGATAGTCGAAGACGAGAGAGGGGATGCCATCCGGGGAATCCCCAAGCTTAGGCTCTTGGTTGTCCTTGAATATTACCTTGGGGTGCCTTGGCCATCCCCTAGCTTAGGCTCTTGCCACTCCTTATTCCATAGTCCATCAAATCCTTACCCAAAACTTGGAAACTTCACAACACAAAACTTAACAGAAAATCTTATGAGATCCATTAGTATAAGACAACAAATCACAACCCTTAGTACTATTGTGAACTCATTATTTATTTATATTGGTGTAATATCTACTGTATTCCAACTTTTACATGGTTCATACCCCCCGATACTACCCATAGATTCATCAAAATAAGCAAACAACACATAGAAAATAGAATGTGTTAAAAACAGAACAGTCTGTAGCAATCTGGAAACTTAAAATACTCCTATAACTCAGAAAATTCTTAAAAATTAGGACAACCTAAGAACTTGTGTACCAATCTTTTGCAAAATGAATCGGATAAAAAGCATGCTTGTGTAAAAAATGAAAATTATTTTCCTGGGCGCAAAAGTTTCTGTTTTTCATTAAGACCAAAACAACTATCACCGTAGTCCATCCCAAAGGTCTTACTTGGCACAAACACTAACTAAAACACAAAAAACACATCTAAACAGATGCTAGATGAATTATTTATTGAAAAACAGAACCAAAAAGCAAAGAACAAAATAAAATTGGGTTGCCTCCCAACAAGCGCTATTGTTTAACGCCCTTAGCTAGGCATAAAAACACAAATAGATCTAGGTATTATCATCTTTGGTATGCAATCCATAAGTATCTCTCAGAATAGATTCATATGGCAACTTAATTTTCTTTCTAGGAAAGTGTTTCATGCCCTTCCTTAACTGAAATTGAAATCTAATGTTTCCTTCTTTCATATCAATATTGCACCAATCATTCTAAGCAAAGATCTACCAAGAATAATAGGACATGTATGATTGCAATCTATACCACGAGCAATGAAATATACGGGCACATAATTCCTATTTGCAACAATAAGAACATCATTAATCCTTCCCATAGGCTCATTTCTTAATAGTGGAATCCGCAAGATGCAAATTTAAAGAACAATCATCAAATTCATGGAAACCTAGCACATCACATAAAGTTTTTGGAATCGTGGAAATGCTAGCACACAAATCACACAAAGCATGGCACTCACAATCTTAAATCTTAATCTTAATAGTAGGTTCCCAATCATCATAAAGTTTTCTAGGGATAGAAACTTCCAATTCAAGCTTTTCTTCAAAAGATGGCATCATAGCATCAATAATATGTTTCGTAAAAGTTTTGTTTTTGATTATAAACATGAGGAGAATTCAACATGGATTGCAACAAGGAAATACAATCTATTAAAGAAAAATTATCATAATTAAATTCCTTGAAATCGAAAAGAGTGGGTTCATCGCTACTTGAATTTTTGACCTCATCAATCCCACTTTTATCAATTTTTGCATCAAGATCTAAAAACTCCGAATCATTGGGTCACCTTTTAACTAAACTTGACTCATCTCCAGTCCCATCTTTATCAAGATTTATATTGGAAAACAAATATTCAATAGGAGTCACATCAGTCACTTTAAGATCTTCATTGTCATTTTCACAAAAACTAGAAGAACACGCTTTTACAAACCAATCTCGTTTAGCATGCATCTTAGCGGTTTTTTCTTTGCACTCATCAATGGAGATTCTCATATCCTTTAGAGATTCATTGATATCATGCTTGGGTGGAATAGATCTAATTTTCAAAGAATCAACGACAAGATAAATCGTATCCATGTTCCTAGCCAAATCATCAATCTTAAGCAAATTTTCTTCAACCAAGGCATTAAAATTATTTTGCGAACTCATAAATTCTTTAACACTATTCTCAAAATGAGAGGACATATTATTATAATTTCCATAAGAATTGTTATATGAATAACCATAATTATTAGAGAAATTACTAGAAAACGGCCTAGGACTAAAATTACCTCTATACGCATTATTACCAAAATTGTTCCTACCAACAAAATTCACATCCATAGATTCATTATTCTTTTCAATCAAAGTAGACAAAGGCATATCATTAGGACCAATAGAAGCACTCTTGCTAGCAAATAATTTCATAAGTTCATCCATCTTTCCACTCAAAACATTAATCTCTTCAATCGCATGCACTTTTTTACTAGTGGAAGATCTTTCGGTATGCGATTGAGAATAGTTAACCATAATATTATCTAGGAGTTTAGTAGCTTCTGCTCAAGTAATTTCCATAAAAGTACCTCCCGCGGCCGAATCTAAAAGATTTCTAGAAGCAAAATTCAATCCGACATAATTTTTTGTACGATCATCCATAAATTTAAACCATGAGTAGGGAAATTTCGTAACATCAATTTCATCCTGTAGCAAGATTATGCAACATGTTCATGATCAAGTTGCTTAAAATTCTCAATATCGTTGCTAAGGGAGATGATCTTAGAGGATAAAATACTTGGAAATAAAAGCATCTTTACACTTATTCCATGAATCAATACTATTTTTAGGTAAAGATGAAAACCAAGTTTTAACACGATCTCGTAGTGAGAACGAAAATAGCTTCAATTTAAAAATATCATTATCCACATCTTTCTTCTTTTGCATATCACACAAGTCAATGAAATTGCTTAGATGGAATGCGACATCTTCACTAGGAAGGCCATAAAATTGATCTTTCATAACAAGATTCAGCAAACCGGCATTAATTTCACAAGATTCCGCACTAGTGGCAGGAGCAATTGGAGTACTAATAAAATAATTATTAATAATATTGAATAATTCACACAATTTGGTATTCTCTTGAGTCATCGTGAGAAAGCAAGCAATATAGCACACGAGCAAAACAAAAAGCAAACGAAGAACCGAACGGAAGAAGGGCGAAGAAAAGGGCGATTTTTTTGGAAATCATTTTAGAAGTGGGGGAGAGGAAACGAGAGGCGAATGGCGAGTAATGTAATGCAAGAGATGGGAGTTTTATGATGGGTACTTGGAATGTCTTGACTTGGTGTAGATCTCCTCGGCAACGGCGCCAGGTGATGAAGTCATGTACCTAGGGTAGGGTCATGGACCTGTCCAAGGTACCCTCCCCGAGGACATCTTTTTATCAGAAGCCATCTTCCAGTCGACCAAGAGGGACTCCACTCGACGGACTAGAAGACACTCGACGAACCTGAAGACACTCGACGAACCTGAAGACACTCGACCATGAAGACTCACTCGACCGCCAGGAGTTCAAGATCTACTCTGAATCCAAACGGTCTATAATTAAGTAGTCTTTATGGCCATGATGGCACTTTATGTAAGGCATTACCAGTAACGCCAGACCTTAATGTACTTTAACCCTCCGCTACGTGGGCTGGCTAGGGTCTTGGCATCCTCTATATAAGCCACCCCCTCCACTGGTATAAGGGTTCGCACCCCTGTAACTCTCATACATATAATCTAGTCGACCGCCTCCGGGCTCCGAGACATAGGGCCGTTACTTCTTCCGAGAAGGGACTGAACTCGTATAACACTCGTGTGTACAACTACTCCATAGCTAGGATCTTGCCTCTCCTTAGTACCCCCTACACTACTGTCAGACTTAGAACCACGACAGTTGGCGCCCACCGTGGGGCAGGTGTCTTAGCGACTTATTGGAGAAGTTGCAATCTTTCTGATTCCCATCATCATGGTTTCAGGTGGAGTTTTGGTTGAGGGCCGCGAGATCCGTCTCGGCGCGCTCACATTCGTCGCCGACGACTCCGCCTGGCTGTAGGAGGCTCCGCTCGACATGGATGCGCTCCCGGTCCGCGGGGCTACGCACTTTCGAGCATGCGTCCGCGGCGTCCTTCTGCGGCAGCCGTCGACTCAGTATCAGCCTGTTTTTGCATCATCTTCCCTCCCAGCTTCCCGCCGGTGTAAGCGCTCCGGTCGGTCGAGGCTTCAGCGGTGGGTGAGGCATGCAGTGGCCCGCCAGTCGACCACCGCCCAAGTCGCGGCAATCGAGGCCGACGAATCTCTCTATGGCCTGTTCGACTGGCTCCGCAGAGACTGCACCCGAGTGCGACAGCAGTGATCCAGCGGCGGAGGTCCCGATGGTCAATGGACCGCACGTTCCCCCCGGCTTTCCTGGCGCTGAGGGAGGCAACGGCGGAGGCAATCCGTCGCACGACCATGAGGAATACCTCCCCGAGCCCCTCAATTCGCAGCAGAGGGAAGAGCTTCGCCGCTGGAACATCGATGCGCTTCACACTCCGATTGTTGGAGAAACCCCTGAGGCTCGCGCCTTAGAGGACGCGCGCTTGGCCAACCTGGCTGAGCGCACTCGACTGGAGAGCCTTCAGCGGGCACTCGATGAGCGCGCGCGGCAACGGATTCCAGACTCCAGTCGACGCCAACTCTTTAAACCTCCGACTCAGGTATATCGAAATCCGATTCAGAATTTAGCAGCTGCAGCCTGTATAGCAGAGTTGATTCAGCCTTCCCAGTCAGAGGCTGGCAGAGGCTTGATGCAGATCAGGGATTTGCTCCGGGCAGCAGGAGATCAGAATTCAGCTATATCGCAGTCGAGGAACAGGATTCACAGCAGATCCGTGGCGGAGAATACGGTCCAGTCGGCTCATAGCCCCAGATCGCCCCCGAGGCGTGAAGGGTGTGGCGACCGGCACGATCAGTACAGGAACTATGAGCAGTATGATCACCGATTCGATCGCAACGATCGACATCGAGTGCCCACTCCTCCCCCAAGGGGTGGATCATATGTGCCTCGAGAGAAGGATGATAGACGCAAGCACAGTGGCGGGCGAAGGATTCCAGTCGACCCCAAGGAACCAGGCTTTGATGTGAGATCCATCATCGTTCAAGGGTTGGTCGACCGGAATAGAGCCCACAGAGAGGGTAATGACAGAGATGTACCCACCAGCAGCCGAGTGCAGGTCTCCAGACCAGAGTGTTTCAGCAGAGCCATCAGAGTCGTGGTGATTCCTCCCAACTTCAGGTTGGCGACTGGGGTCAGCAAGTTCAACGGTGAGTCCAAGCCTAATACTTGGCTTGAGGACTACCGAGTGGCTGTTCAGATCGGCAGCGGGAATGACGAGGTGGCCATGAAGCATCTGCCTCTTATGTTGGAAGGGTCAGCCAGAGCATGGCTGAATCAGTTGACACCCAGCAGCATTTACACGTGGGAAGACCTCTCCCGAGTGTTTGTCAGGACGTTCGAAGGAACGTGCAAGCGACCAGCAGGACTGACAGAGCTGCAATCTTGTGTGCAGAAGTCGAATGAGACTCTGAGGGATTACATCCAGAGATGGATCACACTGCGACACAATAGAGAACGTATCTGATCACCAGGCAGTTTGCGCCTTCAAGGAGGGCGTAAAATATAGAGAGCTAAGCCTGAAATTCAGTCGAACCGGAGACATGTCTCTGAGTCGAATGATGGAAATAGCCACCAAATATGCCAATGGTGAGGAAGAGGATCGGCTCCGGAGCGGCAAGCACAAGTCAGTCTCCCAGGACACCGGAGGCGGAAATTCCAGTCGGAAGCAAAAGCGGAAAGCCGAGCCAGCCGCTCCTGGAGAAGGCTTGGCCCTGAATCAAGGAAAGTTCAAAGGGAATCCCAAAGGGCCTTGGAACCCCAAGAAAGTAAAAGATAAAGAAGGAAATGACGTGATGGATTTGCCATGTCACATCCACACCAAAAAAGATGAAGAGGGTAACTTCATTTACCCGAAGCATACCACTCGACAGTGTCGACTGCTGATACAGCAGTTCCAAGGGAAGCAGTCCAAGGACAAAGAAAAAGAGTCGGACAAGGTTGAGGACAAGGAGGACAGTGATGAGGAATATCCACAGGTCAATTCCACCCTGATGATTTTTGCTGATGTTGAGAGCAAAAGTTGACTGAAAGTCATAAACTGAGAGGTGAATATGGCTGCTCCGTCAACACCCAATTATCTGAAGTGGTCTCAAACTGCCATTACATTCGACCAGTCTGATCACCCGACACACATAGCCACCCCTGGGAGGCAAGCGTTGGTGGTCGACCCAGTCGTTGAGGGCACTCGACTGACCAAAGTGTTGATGGATGGCGGCAGCAGTTTGAATATACTGTACGCTGAGATGCTGAAAGGGATGGGCATTCCGATGTCTAGACTGAGCACAAGCAACATGAGTTTCTATGGAGTCATCCCTGGCAAGAAGACCGCGTCACTCGGCCAGATTGCTCTTGATGTGGTTTTTGGTGATTCAAAGAATTTCCGCAAAGAGAAGCTGACATTTGAGGTTGTGGATTTCCAGAGTGCCTACCATGATATTTTGGGCAGGCCAGCTTATGCATGTTTTATGGCCCGACCATGTTACGTGTACCTCAAATTAAAGATGCCTGGCCCTAAAGGCGTGATCACTGTCACTGGTAACCGCAAGAAGGCGGAAGAGTGCTTCAAGAAAGGCTCAAAGATCGCCGATGCTCAGATGGTGGCAGAGGAGTGGCAGGAACACCAGAGGAATGCGGATCCGAGTGATTTGTTGCGAGCTAAAAAGCCTGCTACAGAATCAACATTCCAGTCGTCCGGTGAGACAAAACCAGTTCACATCCACCCGACCGACCCCAACGCTGCTTCGACTCATATCTCCACAACACTCGACCCCAAATAGGAAGAAGCGCTCATCCAGTTCCTCCGTGAGAACTGGGACATCTTTGCATGAAACCTTCTGACATGCCGGGTGTACCCAGGGGACTGGCTGAGCATCGTCTGCCAGTCGATTCAAAGGCAAAACCTGTGAAGGAACATCTGCGACGGTCCGCCGTCCAGAAAAATAAGGCTATTGGCGAAGAAGTGGCTCGGCTCCTAGTAGCAGAGTTTATCCGAGAGATTTACCACTCCGAGTGGCTCGCCAATGTCGTCATGGTCCCCCAAAAGGACAATTCGCTTCGCATGTGCATCGATTTTAAGCATATCAATCGGGCCTGCCCAAAAGATCATTTTCCTCTTCCCCGCATCGACCAAATAGTCGACTCGACTGCGGGAGGTGAACGACTGTCTTTCTTGGACGCTTATTCCGGGTACCATCAGATCCATCTGTTTGGACCCGATGAGATCAAAACAGCTTTCATCACCCCATTCGGGTTCTTCTGTTATGTCACCATGCCATTCGGCCTCAAGAATGCCGGAGCCACATTCATGAGGATGATTTAGAAGTGTTTGCTCACTCAACTTAGTCGGAATGTGGAAGCATACATGGATGACATTGTGGTCAAGTCACGGAAAGGTTCCGACCCGCTGACTGACCTCGCTGAAACATTTGCCAACCTCAGGAGGTACGATATCAAGCTTAACCCATCCAACTGCACATTCGGAGTTCTTGGTGGAAAGTTACCCGGTTTTCTCGTTTCTGAACGAGGAATCGATGCAAACCCAGAGAAAGTAGGCACTATACTCCGAATGAAATGACCTATGCGTGTGCACGATGTTTAGAAGCTTATTGGTTGCTTGGCCGCTTTAAGTCGATTCATCTCTCGTCTCGGTGAGAAGGCGTTGCCTCTTTACCGATTGATGAAGAAGTCAGACAAGTTCGAGTGGACTCCTGAAGCTGACGCAACGTTTGCAGAGCCAAAAACCCTGCTTTCCACCCAGCCGGTGCTTGCTGCCCCGATCAGCAAAGAGCCTTTGCTGCTTTACATCGCAGCCACATGACAAGTCGTCAGTACTATACTTACGGTCAAGCGGGAAGAAGAAGGGAAAGCCTTCAAAGTTCAGCGCCCAGTATATTACATTTCCGAAGTCCTGACCCCATCCAAGCAACGATACCCTCATTATCAGAAGCTTGTATATGGGATTTATATGACCATAAAGAAAGTTGCTCACTACTTCTCTGACCATATCATCACAGTCGTCAGCGATGCCCCCTTATCAGAGATTCTGCACAACAGAGACACAACTGGTCAAGTGGCAAAATGGGCGATTGAACTCCTTCCCCTGGATATCAGATTTGAGGCAAAGAAAGCTATCAAGTCCCAAACAATAGCAGATTTCCTCGCCGAGTGGACTGAACAGCAGTTACCGACTTAAGTTCACTCAGAGCACTGGACTATGTTCTTCGATGGCTCCAAAATGCTAAATGGTTCCGGTGCCGGGGTAGTGTTGGTTTCCCCCCGAGGAGATAAGCTCAGATATGTACTCCAGATTCACTTTGATTCCTCTAACAATGAAGCAGAATACGAAGCACTCTTGTACGGGTTGCGTATGGCCATTTCACTCGGCGTCCGTCGCCTCATGGTCTACGGTGACTCGGATTTGGTGGTCAACCAAGTGATGAAGGAGTGGGACGTCAGAAGCCCAGCCATGACTAGTTACTGCAATGCAGTCAGAAAGCTGGAGAAGAAATTTGAGGGATTAGAGCTCCATCACGTTCCCCGACTGAAAAATCAAGTAGCCGATGACTTGGTGAAGATAGGTTCCAAAAGAGAAGCCATTCTGAGTGGCGTGTTTTTGGAGCATGTTCACACGCCGTCGGTTCAAGAAGATCCTTTCACTGAGGAAGCCCCGCAGCCAAAAAGCACCACAGATCCGACTGAAGTCGAGGTTCCAGTTGTGGTCGACTTAATCATGGAAGTTCTGGTCATCACTCCTGACTGGACTGTGCCCTATATCGCCTATATTCTGAGGAAAGAGCTCCCAGAGAATGAAGAAGAGGCTCGGGAGATCATCCGCCGATCCAAAGCCTTTACTGTCATGAGGGGACAGTTGTACAGAGAAAGTACGACTGGAGTCAGCCATAAATGCATAACACCGGAAGAAGGTCGAATGATTCTCAATGACATCCACTCGGGGACCTGTGGCCATCATGCGTCCTCTCGGACCATCATGGCTAAAGCATACCGAGCGGGTTTTTACTGGCCCAGAGCAAATGAAATGGCGAAAGAGATAGTCGACAAGTGTGAAGGATGTCAGTTCTACTCCAACATGTCACACAAGCCCTCCTCAGCCTTGAAGACCATCCCGATCGTCTGGCCTTTCACTGTTTGGGGTTTAGATATGGTTGGACCGCTGAGAACTGGCAGGAGAGGCTTCACCCATGTACTGGTGGCAGTCGACAAGTTCACCAAGTGGATCGAGGCCAAGGCCATTAAAAATCTTGATGAAGGCACTGCCATCAGCTTCATCCGAGAATTAATATTCAGATATGGAGTTCCGCATAGTATCATCACTGATAATGGGTCAAACTTCGACTCCGATCAATTCAAAGCTTTCTGCGCTTCCCAAGGCACACGAGTCGACTACGCTTCAGTCGCCCACCCTCAGTCAAATGGACAAGCAGAAAGAGCAAACGGCCTGCTTCTCAAAGGACTGAAACCTTGGTTGATGCACGACCTTAAGCACGCAGCAGGCGCGTGGGTCGACGAACTTCCATCAGTTCTTTGGGGATTGAGGACTACTCCAAATCAGTCGACCAGGAGGACTCCGTTCTTTCTGGTCTACGGAGCTGAAGCAGTTCTGCCGAGCGACCTGCTTCACAATGCGCCACGAGTCGAGCTCTACTCTGAAGCCGAAGCGGAACTAGCCCGACAGGATGCAGTCGACCTCCTAGAAGAGGAAAGAGAGATGGCCATGATCCGATCGACCATCTATCAACAAGACTTGTGTCGATTCTATGCCAGAAACGTGAAGAGCCGAGCCTTCCAAGAAGGAGACTTGGTCCTCCGAGTCGACCAACAGAAGCCACACAAACTCGCCCCTACTTGGGAAGGCCCCTTCCTTGTTACCAAAGTTCTCCACAACGGAGCATACCGCCTTTACAACGTCGATCGCCAGATTGACGAGCCACGAGCCTGGAATGCGGATCTGCTCCGCCCCTTTTATACTTAAGTTTTCACTCGGATGAGTTGTAATAAAAGTACTTCTGTAGTGTATTCATCAAAGACAAGAGTTTCATAATTTTCTTAGTGATTGTTATTGCTTTTGTTCTCATAAATCAGTCCCCCAGTGGGTGGCTTAGCTGCGAACCCGTTTTGCCTAAGTTTGTAAAAAAATCCTACCGAGTGGTAAGCCAACCTTCCACTCGGAGGCTTAGCTGCGAATCCCTTTCGCCTAAGTTTAAACAAAATCCTACCGAGTGGTAAGCCAGCCTTCCACTCGGAGGCTTAGCTGCGAATCCATTTCGCCTAAGTTTAAACAAAATCCTACCGAGTGGTAAGCCAGCCTTCCACTCGGAGGCTTAGCTGCAGTCCAAGTACTCGCCTAAGTTAAACAAAATCCTACCGAGTGGTAAGCCAGCCTTCCACTCGGAGGCTTAGCTGCAGTCCAAATACTCGCCTAAGTTAAACAAAATCCTACCGAGTGGTAAGCCAGCCTTCCACTCGGAGGCTTAGCCGCAGTCCAAGTACTCGCCTAAGTTAAAACAAAACCCTACCGAGTGGTAAGCCAGCCTTCCACTCGGAGGCTTAGCTGCAACCTAGTGTTTGCCTAAGTATAAAAGTACAACGTGCATTCCGCAAGGAGGACGAAGTGTAGGTCGACTGCTACCTTCTCCTCCAAAGCTGCGCCACGAAAATCCTACCGAGTGGAGAGCAAACCTCCCACTCGGGGGCTTAGCTGCAGCCCAGTGCTCGCCTAAGTTTCTAAATCCTACCGAGAGGAGAGCAAACCTCCCACTTAGGGGCTTAGCAGTAGCCCAGTGCTCGCCTAAGTTTCTAAATCCTACCGAGTGGAGAGCGAACCTCCCACTCGGGGGCTTAGCAGCAGCCCAGTGCTCGCCTAAGTTTCTAAAATCCTACCGAGTGGAGAGCAAACCT
>NC_041389.1:582527399-582564391 GCF_002162155.2 Triticum dicoccoides
CTAAGTTTCTAAATCCTACCGAGTGGAGAGCGAACCTCCCACTCGGGGGCTTAGCAGCAGCCTAGTGCTCGTCTAAGTTTCTAAAATCCTACCGAGTGGAGAGCAAACCTCCCACTCGGGGGCTTAGCAGCAACCCAGTGCTCGCCTAAGTTTCTAAAAGTCCTACGGAGTGGAGAGCAAACCTCCCACTCGGGGGCTTAGCAGCAGCCCAGTGCTCGCCTAAGTTTCTAAAAATCTTACCGAGTGGAGAGCAAACCTCCCACTCGGGGGCTTAGCTGCGGCCCAGTGCTTGCCTAAGTTTCGAAAATCCTGTCGAGTGGAGAACAAATCTCCCATGCGGAGGCTTGGCTGCAGCCCAGCACTCGCCTAAACATGACGAGTAGAAGTCGATTGCAATTTGTGCTTCGTTCCTACCTGCAAAAGAGCATCACAAACACTAGTATATATTCCAATCTAAGGAGGATGGTTGTTCGAAAGCAGAAGCAAACATATTCGAACGGCAAACCAAGTTCAGATAACGTCCTACGGATCCAGAAGTGCTCAGGCATCAAGCCTGTTAAGGTTTATCGGTTACAAAAATCACTCGGCATTCCGAGGCAAATTCAAAGCATCAAGCATAGAAGTTTTTTACCCCTCCTGCGGAGGGCTGGAAGGCGCAACAAACTTGTCCAAGTCGATTCCGTCTGCGATCCGAGTGGCAGCAGCAATTAAGGTCTCCATGAAAGAACGGAAGTCATGCTTCCTGGTATTGGCCACCTTGAGAGACATCAGCTTGTCTTCTCTCGCTTCCTTGCAGTGGACGCGGACTAAGGACAGAGCAACGTCGGCACCACACCTGGCAGAAGACTTCTTCCATTCTTGCACTCGACTTGGAACTTCGTTCAGTCGAGTCATCAGAGACTCGAGGTCGTTCTGAAGTGTTTCTTCTGGCCAGAGTGATGTGTCGATGCGCGACGTTGCAGCCTTCAGTCTTGCAAGGTAGTCGACCACTGCAGCAACGCGAGACTCGAGGCGGAGCACGTTCATGGAGGCTTCATCTTTCACTGGAGAGTTAATGGGATCCAAGCCAGTTTCCACTCGACTAGTCTCCTCTTCAAAATTTTGGTAGAATTCTGTGGACACGATTCAAGGATAAGCTAATGTTCCTACAACAAGTCAGTAATTACCAGTCGGGTATAAGGGGTTACCTTCGAGCATGAGGAATAGCGTCTTGGCGAGTCCTCCCAGATAAACCTCCAAGTCATTCTTCTTCCCCGCCAGTTCGCTAGCTTTGTCACTCAGGGCTATCTTCTCACGCTTCTGTTGGGTGACCTCCTTGTTGGCCGCGTCAAGAGCAGCTTTCAGAGTGGCATTCTCCTCTTCAAGTTTGCTTATCGAAGCCAACTTCTCTTCGGCAAGCTTCGTATTGTCCGAAGCCGCTTTCTGCGCCTCGGCAGGGTCAAGGTCCTTCTTCTTCAGAGCATCCTTCAGTTTATCTGCAAAATGACAGCGAGGTCAGACTCAAAAAATGGACAAAAACAAAGATAGTCGTCAAGATTCTCACCAAACATACCTGTTGCCTCTTCCTTCGACTTCGTGAAGTTCTCTTGGACAAGCTTCAGATCAAGTTCAAGTTGGATATGCTTGTTCTCCAACTCGGTATAACGAGGAACAAGGTCGCAAGTTTTCTGCGAAAAATCAGTCGACAGACATCAAAGATAGAACCCTTCCAGTGACTAAGAGAAAAATCGTAGTGTTTCTAAGACTACAGCCGAATCAAAAATATTCAACTGTAGTCTCGGGGACTACACCCAGTGGGTGCACTCAGCGTGCCCCCACTGGTTCTACCGGCTCAGAACGATCAGTCAACCGAAAGCAGCTAACTGTCAGCAGTTAGGCTAAAAAAACCCGAAGCTTATTCAGACCATAGCCGACTGCCAGCAGTCGACCACGGTCTCGGGGACTACACCCAGTGGGTGCACTCAGCGTGCCCCCACCGATTCCATGATTCCACTCGACCAGTTCGAGTGAAACAAGTAAAAGTGAGAAATTTCAAGACACAAAGACTACAGTCGACTGCCAGCAGTCCACCGTAGTCTCGGGGACTACACCCAGTGGGTGCACTCAGCGTGCCCCCACTAATCCTGACTTTCCAATCGACACACCCAGTGGGTGCATGACAAACATCAAGATTTCCAGTCGGTGTTCAACTAACCTGGACATTACTCTAAAGAGCTGAACTCGCGTCATAAGCTGCTTGGCTGGCAGTTCAGATCGCTTTCACCTGCTCCATCATAATCTCGGCTTGGCGTATGGCTTCCTTGGCAGCGCTTGCTTGGTCCTCCGGGACGTGGTAGGTGGAGAAGAGAGAAGGTGGATCAGCACTCGACGACGAAGGGCGGGCAACCATCAACGGCTCCGCAAAGGACACGATAGCCCGAGCAACATTGCTCCCCTCCGGAATCAGTGGTTCAGGTGTTGACACAACCTGAGCAGTCTTGCCAACAGTCGCCTTCCTGCTCCTCGTCGGCCTCAGTGGCGCTTCATCGTCATCGTCAGGGAGATCGATGATAACGCTAGGGGGAGCTGCAGAAGAAGTTCAAAGTCAAAAATAAAGATCCAATCGACCGAAAGCGAAATTGCGCAGATCATACCAGGATGAGAAGTAGCAGCATCTTCCATTTCTTGATCCTCATGCCTAGCTGAAGTCACAGAAGTAGCAGCACTGCGATTTCAAAAAATCAGTTGGTCAGCGATCGAGTCGACCAAGAATATATCCATGTTAAAAGGAAAGACATGAGATATGCTATTACCCAGAAACAGCCGGAATCTCCATCCTCATCTTCGGTAGGGCCTTCGCCAGTTTTGTCAGGGCCTCTCGGGGTTTCTTTGACGCCTTCTCAGTCGGCGCCGGTGAAGTCGTCCGAGGGCGTTTTGTCGATTGCCCAGCAGGCACGACCCCCTTGCCGCGCTCGACCGCAGGGTCGTGGGCGAGCTTGGACCTTCTTTCAGAATGGGGAGGTGCAACTTCCTCCTCCTCTTCCTCCTCCTCCTCCTCATCGGAGCCTGCGTCTTCATCATCCTCGTCGCCGTCCGATTCCCACTCCTCTTGACTTTCCCCTCCACTTCCTTCCTCTTCCTCGGTCTGTGCTTGCGCCCGTTTGGGCATCGAATACAACTCAGTGGTGGCTTGAAAGACAACAAACAAGACAAAACTCGATCGACTGATCTATATCAAAACAGAATGGACGAAGCATGATTGCAGTCGGAGATAAGTGGTCGTACCTTGTCTGGTTCATAAGACTGGTCGAGTGGCGGGATCCTCCTGGCCCCACGAGGGTTGTCCTTGTTCCCTGTGATGGCAGTCATCCACCTCTCCAATGTGGCATCGTCGACCTCCTCTGGGTGTACCCGAGTGGTGTCTTCAGTACCAGAGTACAACCACATCGGGTGGCCCCGGTATTGGAGTGGTTGGATGCGCCGCTGAAGGAAAACCTCCAGAAGATCCATGCCAGTTACACCGTCGCGAATAAGCTGGACTACACGCTCCATCAACATTTTAACCTGAGCCTTCTCCTCCGGAACTACTTTCAGAGAGGATGACTTGTTCACTCGACTCATGGAAAAGGGAGGGAGCCCAGTCGACTGCCCTAGCATCGGCTGGTCTTGGCAGTAGAACCAGGTCGACTGCCACCCTCTAACTGACTCGGGAAGGGTCATAGCTGGGAAAGCACTCTTACTCCTCATCTGGACCCCAAGACCCCCACACATCTGGATTACCTGAGTTCTCTCGTTGTTTGGTTTGGCGTTTTTCACCGTCCGAGAGCGACAAGTGAATATGTGTTTGAAGAGGCCCCAGTGCGGCCGACAACCCAAGAAGTTTTCACACAAAGATACGAAAGCGGCAAGATAGGCAATGGAATTGGGTGTGAAGTGGTGGAGCTGAGCCCCAGAGAAGTTCAAAAACCCTCGAAAGAAGAGATGCGGCGGCAGAGAGAACCCACGATCTACATGAGTCGCTAAGAGGACACACTCACCCTCCTGAGGTTGCGGCTGCCACTCCATCCCCGGGAGCCTCGCCACCCCGTGCGCAATCAGGCCTTCGCTGGCTAGGTCGTCAAGATCCTTTTGGGTGATGGTCGAGCGGATCCAATCACCCTGGATCCAACCTTGCGGCCGACGGGACCTCGACGAGGATCCGCCTCGACTGGTCGCTCTCCCCTTCACCTTCATCGTCGCCTTCTTCGCCCGCTCCAAAGGCGCCGTCCTCTCCTTCACCATTGTCGCCGACGAGGCTGGAACGGAGCAGCGGCGCTGAGCAGTTGGCGAACGCAGTGGAGAAATCTGGAGACAAGGGAGGGGAAAATGAGGGGGCACTGTTCAAAAACCTCCGCCCGGTCCCTTATATGGAGTCGCTTCCGAGTGGCTGACTGGTAGGCCCGGGCAATCCTGTCAAATCCCGAAACAGTCGCGCAGGCGATACGTGGTGAAAAAGGCGGCACGAGAATCGAGGCGTCTCTGCCTTATCCCATCTGAGTACCGCGGTCTTCTTCGCTTCGCGCGCTTCCCAAAATTCAGATCCCACTAAATCCGCCAACCGCAGGACAACTTGTCAAACGGAAGATCTCCTGCGATCCGTCGCTCGGAAATCTCCGAGTCCATAAAGTTCACTCGACAGATATAAGGAATGGATCAAGGCGACTGAAAGAAAGTTGACATCCTCACTTGAAAGTCATTGATCCAGAGCAAAACACCTTTACAGCACCAAGAAAGCAGGTCGGAAAGATTGCCAACTCCTTCCTCACTCAAACCTCGATCCATTCAGGGGCTAATGATGAAGTCATGTACCTAGGGTAGGGTCATGGACCTGTCCAAGGTACCCTCCCCGATGACATCTTTTTATCAGAAGCCGTCTTCCAGTCGACCAAGAGGGACTCCACTCGACGGACTAGAAGACTCTCGACGAACCTGAAGACACTCGACCATGAAGACTCACTCGACCACCACGAGTTCAAGATCTACTCTGAATCCAAACGATCTGTAATTAAGTAGTCTTTATGGCCATGATGACACTTTATGTAAGGCATTACCAGTAACGCCAGACCTTAATGTACTTTAACCCTCCGCTACGTGGGCTAGCTGGGGTCTTGGTATCCTCTATATAAGCCACCCCCCTCCACTGGCAGAAGGGTTCGCACCCCTGTAACTCTCATACATATAATCCAGTCGACCGCCTCTGGGCTCCGAGACGTAGGGCCGTTACTTCTTCCGAGAAGGGCCTGAACTCGTATAACACTCGTGTGTACAACTACTCCATAGCTAGGATCTTGCCTCTCCTTAGTACCCCCCTACACTACTGTCAGACTTAGAACCATGACACCAGGAATTCTTCCTGCTACTTCTTGAGCATGCGTTGGTTTTTCCCTTGCAGAGGAAAGGGTGATCCAGCAAAGTAGATATAAGTATTTCCTATCGTGGGAATGAGTCTAACAGTAAGAGTTAGGGGTATGTAGGAGGAGGCAAGGTCCTAGCTATGGCGAGGTTGTACACACAAGTTTACAAGTTCACGCCCCTCTCGGAGGAGGTAACAGCCCTACGTCTTGGTGCCCAGAGGCTTGTCGACTAGATTGTGTGTGGAAGTTATAGGGGGTGCAAACCCTTGTTCCTGATGAGGGGGGTGGCTTATATAGAGTGTGCCAGGACCCTCGCAGCCCTCAGTTACACAGGGTTCAATGTGAGTTAAGACAGAGGCGTTACTGGTAACACCAGCTATTAATGATCTTTATGACTATAGAGTGAACGCCTGACCATTAGCATCCCGAGGTGGCTTAGATCTTCTGTGATCCGAGTGGTTCTTCATATGGTCGAGTGACTCTATAGTGGTCGAGTGGAATTAGGGTATCAAAGTGGAATCTTTTGTCGAGTGGATTACACTTAAAGGTGATTTTAGTCAGTAACCTCTGTTGGAGTTTGAATGTCCTTGACTTTAGGGTACTGTCCTTGGGTAGGGTGTCTAGGTCAGGCTTAAGACCCAACCCTAGGTACATGTCATCGTCATTAGCTCCCGAATGGATTGAGTTCTGAGTGAAGAAGGGATGAAGTTGTTTCTGATTTGATTCCATGCTTCGGAGGCACTTTATGGGAATCTAGAAAGCACACTGGTATTTTTAACCCTGCCTCAATTGATTCTAGTTGTTGAGATCACCGAGTGAATTATGCAGTAAATCTTTGAGTAAATCAGAGCATGAAATCTTCAATGCGATTGAATGCTCTGCAGTCTCCGGATCTTGCGGGATTCAAAATTTCGGAGAAGCGCACCGGACGGGGTGTGGTGCAATAATCGAAATGAATCGTATAGAGGCTCCTCAATTTTTGTGCTGCCTTTTTGCCATGTATCGAGCTAGCACCTGCGACGGGATGCGATAAGATTACTCGGGCCCACGGGTCAGCCACTCGGAAGCAATCCCATAAATAGCAATGAGGCCGATGCGAGTCACTGTACACTTCACTCGATCCCCTTTCTCTCTTCTTCCCCGCCTCGATTCTCCATGCTCTTCACGCTTCCGCTCGGCTCCCTCAAGCTCGAACGCAATGGTGAAGGAGAAGACCACGACCCTAGAGTGTGCTAAGGAGGCGACGGCGGTGGCGAAAGGCAAGAAGACGAAGAGGGCTTCATCATCGCAGTCCGGTCTGCCGCCTGGTTGGATCCAGGGGGACTGGATCCGCTCCACTGTCGTGAAGGAGGACCTGGAGAATCTTGCCCATGATGGCCTGATTGCTCATGGATCCTGGAGACTGCCGGGGGATGAACCCGAGCCCCAGCCGTGCGATGGTGAGTGCGTTCTTCTCACCACCCATGTCGAGCGAGGTATTCCTCTGCCCCCGCACCCATTCTTTCTAGGCTTCTTGAACTTCGGCGCCCAGATCCACCACTTTCCTCCCAACACAATCTTGTACCTTGCTGCGTTCGTTTTAATGTGCAAACACTTCCTGGGATGCCAGCCACACTAGGGTCTCTTCAAGCACATATTCACTTGTAGTTCTCAGACAGTGA
Source organism: Triticum dicoccoides (assembly GCF_002162155.2). NCBI lineage: Eukaryota > Viridiplantae > Streptophyta > Magnoliopsida > Poales > Poaceae > Triticum > Triticum dicoccoides. The sequence continues at coordinate 582,534,433 of NC_041389.1, forward strand.
AGAAAGCTAACCCAGATGACGGGAAGACACACGTGATCCTGATATGTGGGGGCTTAGGGATCCAAATGAGAGGTAGGAGTTCTTTCCCTCCAGTGACCTTTCCTGAGTCAGTTAGGGGGTGGCAGTCAACTTGGTTTTATGGCAAGGACATTCTGACTCCTGGCCAGTCGACTGGCCTTCCCCCTTTCACTATGGAGAGACTCCGCACCCCTAGTTCACTAATTGAGCTCCGGAGGAGAAGGAGGAAGTGTGAATGATGGTCGCGGTCATCGTTGAGTTTGTTAAAGGTGGAGTGACGGCTATGGATCTGTTGGAGGTGTTCCTCAGTCGATGAATCCAGCCCTTGCAAGCCCTTGACCAACCCATGTGGATGTACTCGGGCCCAGAGGACACCACTCTAACCCACCCGGAGGTGTTAACAAGGAGATGGTGGCCCAGTGACTCCGGAGCATTACTGGCAACAAGGACAACCCCAGGGGGCCTAGGAGGATCCTACCATTCGATGCCAACAATTCTCCAGGAGAGGTCAAATTCAACTATCTGACTGTTCTTTCCTTCGTTTTGCGATTGTTTTTGGATCTGACTCATATCTATAACTTGTGTCTTGCAGGTTTTCACCAAGTTGCACTCGATGCCGACTGGAGAGCAATATTGTAGGACCTTGAGAAGAAGTAAGTAAGTCTAGAGGGGGGGATTAGACTACTTGACCAATTAAAAACTATGCCTTTTCACGATTTTAATCTTTGGCAGATTTTTGCAATCTTAGCATAAGTCAAGCAATCTTCACACAATTCAAGAAAGCATGCAAAGAGTATATGAGCAGCGGAAATTAAAGCATGCAAATTGCAAGAAAGTAAAGGGAAGGGTTTGGAGGATCTAAACGCAGTGGGAGACACGGATGTTTTTGTCGTGGTTCCGATAGGTGGTGCTATCGTACATCCACGTTGATGGAGACTTCAACCCACGAAGGGTAACTGTTGCGCGAGTCCATGAAGGGCTCCACCCAAGAAGGGTCCACGAAGAAGCAACCTTGTCTATCCCACCATGGCCGTCGCCCACGAAGGACTTGCCTCACTAGCGGTAGATCTTCACAAAGTAGGCGATCTCCTTGCCCTTACAAACTCCTTGGTTCAACTCCACAATCTTGTCGGAGGCTCCCAAGTGACACCTAGCCAATATAGGAGACACCACTCTCCAAGAAGTAACAAATGGTGCGTTGATGATGAACTCCTTGCTCTTGTGCTTCAAATGATAGTCTCCCCAACACTTAACTCTCTCTCATAGGATTTGGATCTGGTGGAAAGAAGGTTTGAGTGGAAAGCAACTTGGGGAAGGCTAGAGATCAAGATTCATATGGTAGGAATGGAATATCTTGGCCTCAACACATGAGTAGGTAGTTCTCTCTTAGAAATGGTAAGTTGGAAGTGTAGGTTTGTTCTGATAGCTCTCTCCACGAGTGAAGAGGAGGTGGAGGAGTATATATAGCCTCCACACAAAATCTAACCATTACACACAATTTACCATCTGTGGGACCGAATCAACAAACTCGGTCGGACCGATTTAGTAAACCTAGTGACTGTGAGGATTTTCGATGGGACCGATATGCAACTCGGTAGGACCTATATGATTAGGGTTAGGGCATAACGTAATCTCGGTGAGACCGATTACACAAACTCGGTGAGACCGATTTTGGTAATTAGCTAACCAGAGAGTTGGCCAGGCAAACTCGGTGGGATCGATTACTCAAACTCGGTGGGACCGATTTTGTTAATAAGTTAACCAGAGAGTTTGCATTGTAATCTCGGTAGGACCGATTGCTCAAACTCGGTAAGACCGATTTTGACAATGGACATACACAGAGAGATTACAATCCCATCTCGGTGAGACCGAGATACCTATCGATGAGACCGATTTGCCTAGGGTTTGTGGCAGTGGCTATAACATCTGAACTTGGTGGCGCCTGATAGAAAGAATCGGTGGGACCGATTTTGACTTTAGGTTTAGGTCATATGTGGATATGAGAAAGTAGTTGAGGGTTTTTGGAGCATATCACTAAGCACTTGAAGCAAGAGGCTCATTAAGCAACACCTCATCCCTCCTTGATAGTATTGGCTTTTCCTATAGACTCAATGTGATCTTGGATCACTAAAATATAAAATGTAGAGTCTTGAGCTTTTGAGCTTGAGCCAATCCTTTTGTCCTTAGCATCTTTAAGGGGTTCCACATCCTTTAGTCCATGCGACTCCATTGTTGAACTTGTCTGAAATATACTTGATAAAAGTGTTAGTCCAACAAGAGATATGTTTACATTAATTACCAAAACCACCTAGGGAGCACTTGTGCTTTCAAATACCAAGAAGGAATTCATAGTGACAGCAAGGACAGCGAGAACCAGTATGCAGAGGATAGTGAAGACGAGAGCGAGGACTTGAGTAGCAGCTGTGAAGAAGTAGACTCACCGCCCTGCTCAGAGCGTCGTTCCAAACAGTCGCAAGATCCTACAGGGGGACGTGACAAAGTTGCAGCGTCGAGTGCTGTTGGGGATATAACTATTGGGTATGACCCGCCCAGGAGGGCCGGGTTATACCTATGATGATTCTCCAGCCCAAGAAGATGCTTGAAGATGGCGGTTCAGTTAAGGGCCCAAAGCCCAAAGGCGACTTAAGGCCCATAGAGATAAACCGCCATATGTATATAACTTGTATTGCAAGGCAGGAATAGAGAGAGACCGAGCCGAACATTGTTTATGAGCTGGCCGAGACACTATGAGCCACTGGGCGTCGACCTCTATATATAAAGGGACGACCCGGCGGTGGTTTAGGGCAAGTAACCACAGATCGAGAAGTAGGTCAAGCGGAATCGCTCCCTGGTAATCGTGACATAAGCAATACCACCCAAAACTGGATCGTAGGATTTTACCTTCACCGCAAGGGGCCGAACCAGTATAAACCCCGTGTCTTTTGTCCTGTTTAACCCCTTTAAGCTTCCTAGTTGCGATGGCTCCACGACTAAGTCCTTTCACTAGGACATCTAACGTGACAATTCCATGACAGTTGGCGCCCAGCACACGGTGGATTTGAGTTCTTAAAGGGCAGCTTCGAAGGGCTCTAAGGATATGCTGTGGGTCGGATGACCAAGAGTCGTCGCGGCAAGCTCTACATCAACGACGTATGCTGGGGCCCCGACGCCGGCTCAATTGAGTACGGGTACTTGGTCTCCTTTGGTGGAATCCACGTCTTCATTGGCAAGATCGACGAGCCGAGCCCTGAGCCGGACATCTGCACCGACATCGTCGAGACGGCTCAGCATGCGAGACCCGCCCGAGCTTAGCCCATCGTGAGGCGTGCCTTTGTGGGATGCATCCATAGAGAGGAACTTTCTAAAGGATCCATGTCTAGAGGTGAGACGGACATCTACTCTGATGGTGAGGCATCCACGGGTGAGACAGATTCGTTGTATCAACTGCAAGACGGCGGGCTTGGGGGCTGTTCTGAGGGCAGCAGTATTCCGGACCCCTTTGAGCCGCCAAGCAGAGTCAGAATCTTCATGGCTGGTACCCAACCTGGGTTAAATTCTTCAACTGCGGCAGCAATGACTTCTGGATTAGCGCGGTGATAGCAGCCAGTGCAGGAGGCCCTGTGCGCTCGCCGGCTCAAGTTCTGATGTCTCTGATTGATAAATTAACGACTCTGTTAACCGCCGTGGTTAATCTGGCGGATCAAGCTCAACATGATGCGGAAGTGGCACAACGACGTGAGGAGATAACACAAGCTAAGGAAGACCTAGCGACAAAGGACGTCAGGATCACTGCAGAACGAGCGGCTCTGGATGCTCGGACCCAGCATATTCAGGCGCAGGCTTTTCAGACTGCGTTGGGTCAAAACGCATCTAATGAGGTCATGAGGAGAAGGCATCAGTCCCGTCTGCCTATGGTATATGAGCCTAGAAACCTTTTTTGCATGCCTGGTGCAGGGCCCAGTAACCCACCGGAGGTAAACCGGACTGCGGCGCCTGGGGCAGGAACGCTGGTTCAACTGTGGATGATGGAACCCCCGCGTCTGAATAGGCGAATAATGCTCCACCTCAGCATGTACCAGTACCACCGGGTCATTATTCTAATCCACTAGAGAACATGGTCGCTGCGGCGGCACCATTGGCGGCTCTCCCAGTCGATGGCGACTCTCCAATGGCTGTTGAAATGCGAAGGGTCAGAGAACTTCCTCAGATGGCCTTAGCACAACAGGAGGCTTACTCTTACAGTAGAGACAGAATTCATTGAACTCCACGTCTGTTGGGGATATAACTACTAAGTGTAAACCGCCCAGGAGGGGTCGGTTCACCCTCAACTATATTGAAGCCCACGAAGACTCAAAAGATGACGCTTTACTATGAAGCTTAGAGGCCCGGAGCCCAAAGGTAGATTAGGGCCCATAGTGGTAAACCGCCATGGTCATGTAACTTGTATTGTAAGATAAAGAAAGGAGAGGCCGAGCCGGACACTTGTATGAGTCAGCCTCGGGACTCTGTAAACCGGCCGGGCGTCAACCCGTGTATATAAGGGAAGACTCGGCGGCGGTTCCGGAGCAAGAAACAATAACTCAATAGCCAGGCATAGCGGCGGGACCCCAATAATCCCATCACAACTAGACGTAGGCCTTTACCTTCATCGAAGGGGCCGAACTAGTATAAAAACCCTCGTGTCCTTTGTCCGGTTTAACCCCTTTATGCTAACCCTTAGCAATGGCTCCATGACTAAGTCCTTCTATGAGGACATCTGATGTGATATTTCCACGACAGTTGGCGCCCACCGTGGGGCTATCACACGATGGTTTCGAGTTCTTGAAGGGCAGCTTTGAAGGACTCAAAGGATACGCAGTGGGCCGGATGACCAAGAGTCATCGTGGCAAGCTCTACATCCACGACTCAGGCTGGGGCCCTGAGGCCGGCTCGATCGAGTACGGGTACCGGGTCCCCTTCGGCGGAATTCACGTCTTCATCGGCAAGATCGGTCAACCGGGCCCTGAGCCGGACATCTGCACCGACCTCGTCGAAACGGCTCAGCATGCAAGTCCCGCCCGGATTCAGCCTTCCGTGAAGCGTGCGTTCATGGGATGTGTCCACGGGATCGGACCTAAACCGGTGTCTGAGGGTGAGACGGTCGCTTATTCCGACGGCGAATCATCTGCTGGTGATAACCGAATCCCTGTACCAAGTTCAGGATGGCGTGTTTGAAGGGTATTCCGATGGCACCAGTATTCCAGAATTTCTTGAACCGCCCAACCGTGTTGGAATCTTCATGGCCGGAACACAACCAACCTTGCAAAACTCTACTGTGGCGGCGTCTGGACCGGTAGCAGGGCAGGAGGCTCTGCGCACCCTCCGGCTCAAGTTCTCTCCGGTTTGATGGATGCCTGGGCAACCTTGTTGACCACGGCAGTTACACAGGCGACGTAGGATCAGCACAATGCGGACATTGCAAGGCTGAAGGATCAGATAACAGAAGCCAAGGAAGATTTGGCAGCGAAAGAGATCCGGATGACTGAGGAACGGGCCGCTTTAGATGCCCAGGCGCAAAGGATTCAAGCCGAGAATTACCGACTTTTGATGGATCAGAACGCTTCGAATCAAGTATTCAGGAGGAGACATCAATCTCGCTTGCCGGCGGATTACAACGCGATGAACCTCTTTGATACTCCAGGAGCAGGAACTAGCAACCCGGCAGCAGTAAACCGGAATACTGAGCCAAGGACCGGAGCACCGGATCATCCTCAGGTGATGGGTCCACCTCCATGCACGGATAACCCGCCGCGGTATACCACACCCCCGCCGTGTCACTTCTCTACCCCTTTGGACAATATGATAGCAGCAACATCCCGGTTGGCCGCTATTCCGATAGAGGGCGAATCGCCGGTGGCGGTCGAGACACGGCGGGCCAGGGATCTTCTTCAAACAGCTCTAACACAGCAGCAAGCTTACTCGTATAGCCGAGATAGGGTTCACTCAACTCCACGTCCGAGCAAAAGTTATAGCAGGCATATAGATGAACCAGAAGTGTCCAGCAGTGCGCGGCGCCGCATTGTCCCTCAAGGGCCTAATCCGGCGCGTGGTGATGTGAATGCTCAGGACATGGTGGATAATGGCAGAGCACGAAGGGAGGCCGCTTTAGCAGCACAACATGCGGGTCGATATCAACCCGCCCCGGTTCAGCCAGCAGCGTCAGTGGACCGAGGCACCAGGCTTGCTTTCAGTTCGTGGGGAGTGTCGTGTCTTATTCTAGCTCTCCGTAATGTGCGACTACCTAAGGACTTTAAGGGCCCACGTAAGGTACCGAATTACACCGCTGACCAGCCACCCGAGGCCTGGGTGGAAATTTATGAGATGGCAATGGAGATGCTGGACGTGGATGAAGCGGCTTGTGCAAAGTACTTCATGATGATGTTGGAGGGATTAGCCCGTACATGGTTGAAAAACTTACCAGCTAACTCCGTTGAGTCATGGGACCAGTTGAAGGCCCGGTTTATAGCCAATTTCAAGGACACATGTAAGCAGCCTATGTCCACTGTGGATCTCGACGCCTGTGTGCAAGGGGAGAACGAGTCAACAACTCATTGGGTGCGCTGGGTTTCAGAAGTTTTGCATTCTTCAACCGGATTAACGCCGGCCAACCAATCATCACGCTGGAATGTAATTGCTGGTTTAAGTCACTGAATATGAAGTTGGGACGGCTCAAGCGCCACTGCAATGATAAGGGCACCCTTATGGCCGCCTTGGTCAAGTATGTCGATTCTGATAATACCAAGGATCCCGATTCTGATGAGGAGAAACCGGAGAAGGGAAAGAAGAACGGCGGTGCAAAGGGACAATAGCACAACCAAGGAGGCCATGGGAATATCGGTAAGCATAAGGAGGATTCAGATTTTTTAGCTAACTCTAATGTGCAGCGTCGTAAGGGTAAACTGCCCCAGCGTGGCGACGGAATGAATCTGGAGCGCTTGTTAAATCAACCCTGTCCAAAGCATGGGACCAAGGAGGTTCCTCCAACGCATCTCTGGAAAGATTGTCACATTATGAAGGAGTTCAAAAACTCTGATCTTTTCTGGTATGATCACGGTCCATCAGGTGGTTCTGGTCCAGGTTTTGATGGTGGCGGCGGTTCAAACTCTGGATTTCAGAATAATCAGGGCAACCAGAACAGCCAAGGTGGTAATAACCAGCAGAATAATCAAGGAAATCAGCAGCAGTCGGGTTACCAGAGTCACCCAAAGTAGTTGAATGGTGGGCAGTATCATTTGTTCACCACTAGTTTGTGCAAGCGTGATCAGAAGCTTCACAATAGGGCTGTTAATGCTGTTGAACCGGCAATACCACGTTACCTGCGGTGGTCCGAGCAACCTATTGTGTGAAGCATAGAGGATCATCCGCCCCGGGTTGACAATCCGGGTCACCTGGCTTTGGTGGTGGCCCCTCAGGTGGGAGGTTATAAGTTCACCAAGGTACTCATGGATGGAGGGAGTAGTATCAACATTCTGTATTATGAGACCTTCCGTCGCATGGGGTTAACAGACAAGAGTCTTAAACCGTCCAACACTGTTTTCCATGGTGTGGTACCAGGTAAATCGGCATATCCTGTTGGTAAGATCGCTTTGGTGGTTGTGTTTGGTGATGAACATGACTCCCAGTCTGAGACATTGACTTTTGAAGTGGTGAGGATCCAGAGCCCGTACCACGCACTGTTTGGGCGACCGGCTTATGCAAAGTTCATGGCAAGGCCTTGTTATATTTACTTGCAGCTCAAGATGCCGGGTCACAAGGGGACCATTGCGGTTTACGTAAGTCATAAAATCGCTTTGGATTGCGAGGAAGGTGATGCGGCCTATGCTGAGTCGGTTTGTGCTATAGAGGAGTTGAAGTTCTATAAAGATAATGTTGATCCGACAGATATGACCCCTCTGAAAAAGCCCACAAGTGAGCATGACCCGAACTTGACTTTGTTCCTGGCGATTCTTCCAAACAGTTTAGCATCAGCACCAACCTGGATCCGAAATAGGAAAGTGCGCTCATCGAGTTCATCCATGAGAACCGGGACATTTTTGCATGGAAGCCTTCTGACATGCCAGGTGTACCGAGGGAACTCGCTGAGCACACTCTCAATATTGATCCCAAATTTAAACCGGTCAAGCAATTTCTTCGTCGCTTTAACGAGGAGAGACGCAAGGCAATTGGTGAAGAGGTAGCCCGGCTGTTGGCTGCTGGATTTATCGTTGAAGTGTTTCACCTTGAGTGGTTAGCTAATCCGGTGCTTGTTCTTAAGAAAAACGGCACTTGGCGCATGTGTGTGGATTACACAGATTTGAACAAAGCTTGTCCGGCCGATCCTTTTGCTCTCTCGAGTATTGATCAGATCATTCATGCGACGGAGGGTTGTGAGCGTTTGACTTTCTTGGATGCTTATTCAGGCTATCATCAGATCAAAATGGCAGTTAAGGACCAGGAGAAGACCGCCTTCATCACTCCCTTTGGAGCCTTCTGCTATGTTTCTATGCCCTTTGGGCTCAAGAGTGCCCAGGTAACTTATCAATGCTGTGTGCAGAATTGTCTTCACACTCAGATTGGGCGCAATGTTCATGCCTATGTTGATGACACTGTGGTAAAGTCCATGAAGAAGGAGACATTGATAAATGATCTCAAGGAGACCTTTGACAATCTGCATGTTTACAAGATGATGCTCAATCCGGACAAGTGTGTTTTTGGTGTTCTAGCAGGCAAGCTTCCGGGCTTTCTGGTATCCAATAGAGGCATTGAGGCTAATCTGGAGAAGATCAAAGCGATTACATCCTTGGCTAAACCGGCGTGCATCAATGATGTTCAGCGTCTAGCAGGTCGAATTGCAGCTCTAAGCCGGTTTATCAGCCGTTTGGGAGAGAAGGCGATCCCTCTCTATCAGATGTTGAAGAAAACATACACCTTTGTCTGGAGTGATGCAGCTAATGCGGCGTTTGAAGACTTGAAGCGGCAGTTGGCTGAACCGCTGGTCCTTGTTGCTCCGGGGAGCCCTTGTTGTTGTACATGGATGCTAATGCCCGTGCTGTTAGTGTGGCAATTGTGGTGGAACGCAAGGAGGATGGTAAGGAGTATCCGGTTCAACGACCGGTTTACTATATCAGTGAGGTGCTTATCGAGTCAAAGCAGCGATATCCGCATTGGCAGAAGCTGGTATATGGGGTTTTTATGGCAAGTCGGAAGCTCAAACAATACTTTCAAGGCCATCCCATTACAGTTGTCAGTTCAGCTCCTTTGGGTGATATAATTCAGAATAGGGAAGCAACTGGCCGGGTTGCAAATTGGGCGATTAAGCTTGGTCCACATGGTTTGAAGTATGTGCCTCGAACAACCATCAAGTCTCAGGCACTTGTTGACTTTATCAATGACTGGACCGAGTTACAATCACTAGAGGACAAACCAGATAATACATACTGGACTATTCACTTTGATGGATCCAGGCAATTGGAGGGCTCGGGGGCTGGAGTTGTCCTTACTTCCCCTCGAGGTGATAAAATTCGTTATGTCCTCCGTTTGATGTTCCCCTGTACTAAAAATGCAGCTGAGTACGAGGCTCTGCTCCATGGGCTCCGAGTGGCCAAGGAGATGAATTTAAGCCGGGTATGATGCTTTGGAGACTCTGATCTGGTGGCTCAGCAAGTTTCTGGCACTTGGGATTCTAAGGACCCACTCATGGCGGCTTACAGACATGAGGTGGATATTGTGGCGGGTCACTTCAAAGGGTATCAGGTTGAGCATATTGATCGGCGCAAAAACAGAGCAGCAGACGCTTTAAGCTGGCATGGATCTCAGCATAAACCGGTACCTCCCAATACCTTTTTAGATATCTTGCATAACCCGTCTATTAAGTTGCCTACAGAGGAGGATTTGGCTGTTCCTGATCTGGAGGCTCAATTGGTGGCTGCTTTACACGTTGTGCCGGATTGTACGGTTCCATATCTGGCGTATATGAACCAGGGCAAATTACCAGATGATGAAGTCCTGGCCCGGCAGATAGTCCGGCGATCCAAGGCCATGGTTATTCACAACGGTGAGTTACACCACTACAGTGTTTCAGGCGTATTTCAGCGTTGTGTTTGTCTGGAAGAAGGCCAAGAGATCCTACGGGAAATTCATGAAGGGGATTGTGGTCATCATGCTGGTTCAAAGTCCCTGGTTGCTAAAGCTTTTCGTCATGGGTTCTACTGGTTGACAGCTCATGCTGATGCGGAGGATCTGCTAAAGCGGTGTGACACTTGCCAAAAGTTTTCACGCAGAGCCCATGTTCCGGCTCAAGAATTAAGGATGATTCCCATCACTTGGCCGTTTTCCAGTTGGGGGCTTGATATGGTGGGACCCTTTAAGAGCTCGAAGGATAAGAAGACGCACCTGCTGGTGGCGGTTGACAAGTTCACCAAATGGGTTGAAGTGGAGCCTGTCAGCAAGTGTGACGCGGCTATAGCGGTTCAATTTCTCAGAAAGATTATCTTTCACTTTGGCTTTCCACACAGCATCATCACGGATAATGGCACAAACCTTTCTAAAGGTGAGATGGAAGATTTCTGTCAGAGAGAGCACATCCGGCTTGACTTAGCATCCGTGGCGCACCCCCAGACCAATGGTCAAGCGGAGAGAGCTAATCAAGAAATCTTGAAGGGTATTAAACCCCGGCTTATGGTTCCTTTAAAGCGGACGTCGGGTTGTTGGGTGGAAGAATTGCCTTCTGTGTTATGGAGCATCAACACCACCCCCAACAGATCGACAGGTTACACACCTTTCTTCATGGTGTACGAGGCAGAGGCGGTCCTCCCAAGTGATATTCGTCATGATTCTCCCCGGGTTGCCAATTATGTTGAAGCGGACAATGAGCAAGCACGCCAAGAGGCGTTGGACCTGTTAGATGAAAAATGGGATATGGCTTTAGCTCGTTCAGCGGTTTATCAGCAAGACCTGCAGCGTTATCACAGCCGCCGGGTTAGGACGAGAACCTTTCAAGAAGGCGACTTGGTGCTCCGGCTCATCTAGGATCAGACCGACATGCACAAGTTATCCCCACCTTGGGAAGGACCCTTTGTGGTCAGCAAGAATCTGCACAATGGATCATACTACCTCACTGACGCTCGAGAAAACTCATGCAGCTCTGAGGAGGAGACCCGCGGTCGTGGAACATAACTCTCCTACGGCCTTACTACACTTGAGCCATAGGCTTTTCTTATGTACATATTTTGACAATGTATATATTATGATCAATAAAATACACCAGCATCCTTGCTATAAGCAGGGCCTCTACTGTTTTTTCTCAAATATCTTTTGAGTTACTTGGGGGCTTCAGCTGACAAAGCGGAGTACTACTTGTTAAACCGGCTATTATGCCACAATACGTCTTGGGAGCTTCACATCCAAGGGGCCAAAGAGAGTCTGGATGCTATGCATAGCTCAAACATAGGCACCCAATGAGCATAGCTCATCAAGTTACTTGGGGGCTCTTTGTGTAATGTAACAAAGAGTTTCAAAGGACCCTTGTAGCTAGGTATCGACCCACGGCTTGGAAGCCTGGTATATTTACCTAAAACCCCGGGTTAACCTGCCTTCATCAAGTAAGCCACTCCTATCCAGGTAATCCTGGCATGACCCGCCGAATGTTTGACAGTTACTCTCATTGAGACCCTAAACTTGTCAAAGTTAAAACGGTGATTGGTTAGTTGGAGGCCCATCTTAAAAGTCTTTATCAAATGGTTTAACTCAGCGGCCTGGCAGCCCACAAAAAGCCTCGAATTTGGGCCTGGAAGCCCTCGAAAAGCCTCGACTACACGGTTTTATTCGCCTTTGTCACTTTGTTTTCTTTTGACAAATTCTATGTTGAACCGGTATCTTTGATCCGGTATGGCTTTTCAGTCATCATATTAACCCGGTGTTTGTTAAACCAGCTTGGTTTTTTTAACTACACGTTGACTGACCTTATTATCAAACCAGAGTTTATTAACCCGGCCTGGCTTTGACTACTTGTCGCCAGTTTTGATCATCTGGTGTTCATCATAACCCGGCATGACCTATTATATGCCATCAGTATATGGTGGAGGTATACAAATTCAAGATTTTGGGTCTTCACCCTTATTACAATCAAAGTTGGTAAACCAACTAAGTGATATCACATCACATGTATGAGTTATTTCATATTTTTTAAGGTTTGATTTTCAATCAGGCTTTATCTTGGGCATTATGACCCGTCCAACGGCAAACCGCTAGGACAAACTTTCTACATGCAGGCTTCAGAATCGCATTATCAAAGCATAATCAAATGTTCCATGTATCATGGCAGTTCAAAAAAAGTTGTGCATCAATACAACAAATCAAAGAGTTTTAACTAGCCTATTACAAGGCGCTTTGAGGCCCAAAATGCTGATTGTTCTTGCACAACAAAGTTTGTAAAAGAAACACGAATGCCGGATTAAGACTCATTGCCAGGACGATGTGAAGTGGAAGGATCTTCAGGCGCCGGTTCAACCTCCTCCTCTCCACCCAGAGGCTGGAAGTCAACAGTCGTCCAATCAATCCGGGTTAGAGCCTGAAAGACAGCTTCTTCACTTATCAAATCGGACGGGTCAACATCAGGGGCGTAAGTGTGCTTACGAATTGGCGGGATAAGGTTTTGCACTTCTGTCACAATTGTATCAACCCGCTGATTCCTCTCATCATAAACAGACCGATGAACCGTCAGGTTAGCCTCTGCAGCAAGTTGACTTGACAGCGGACGCATCTCCTTTGTTAGAGCTTTGAGTGTGTCATTGTCAAATGCTGATCCGTCTGCCTGTTCATCTGGAAGTCCCTTGGCGATGTCAACCGGATCCAAGTCAGAATCCATGCTTTGGCCCGAGTCAGTGCCAGTAAAGCGCTAGCTCTGGCAGCAGACTGCTTCACCTCTTCTATCTGAGCTGGTGTCATGGATAATCTTGTTAATGTATCTTTGATCAATGTTGGTGCCGGTCTGTTGTATGAAGCTGCAGAGATGACCCGCTGAGCACCGGTATACAGTTGTTTAATCAACATATAGGCCACTTTTAGCTTCATCCGCATGTTTTTCCCAAGATGAGTGATGCGATTGCCTATGGTGGCTTAAGAAATTCAAGTTAAACCGGCGGAGTTCTTCTTCCACAGCCGTACTACAGAGCAGGTGTTCTAAGGTACTTACCAAACACGACAGCCGTCATGGAATCCACTTGATGCTTCAGACCCGTAAGTTCTTCTTCCACCGGTTTAAGGGCTGCTTCAACATCTTCTGCCCATTTTAATAATGCAGCCCTTTTAGTCTCCCAGTTGGTGCGTTCAGTTTTGAAGCCCTCGTTAAGCTGTTCCATGGCTGACAAGGCACCATTGAGCTCTTCTTTGGCTTTAGAGTTTCTTCTTGCTGTAACTTAAGAATTTCTTGAAGATCGACGGTTTGGGACTCTTTCGTCTTCATGTCAGCCTGCAAAGTTAGATGATACAACAGTTATATATCTCTTAAAGTACCAAGCACATAACAAGTTATACACTTGGCACTTGGGGGCTAATGTGGATTGCTTTTTTAAGAAGTGGGTAGTTTTTTCAAGTCCCAAGGCTTAATCCAGGTATTAAGCTTGGCACTTCGGGGCTAATGCACATTTGATCAGTCATAAGGAAAGGCAATTAAATAAGGACAGACAGTCCCGGCTTGTCTCCCAGAAGACAAACCGGCCCTTGGGGGCTACTATGTTGAAGTGTTTTTCATAGCAAAGTCCCGGTTTATCTTCAGGAGATAAACCGGCCCTTGGGGGCTACAATGGAGAAGATGTACAGAATAAAGTTTCAAAGTGTTCATACCTCATAACGCTCCTTCATCAGGTTCACCAAACCGGCTTCAAGGTCACGGCTGGTGTACAGGCGGTTTAAATAACCGGAATGAAGTTCTTCAGCGCTAAGGTTGACGAAGTTGGATAAATTCGTCTTTCTCTTCCCCTTGCCCATAATAGCGAATTCCTCCTTGGCCAAGATAATCGGATTACCAGGACTGGTGTGAGCCGTGACAGTAATTACAACATCATCATCATCATTTCTTGGTGGACTTGGCGGATTGCTAGTACCCCTAGCTGGACTTGGCGAATTAGCAGCCGGGTTCGGCGGATTGGCAGCCGGGCTTGGAGGGGTAGCATGAGGGCTCGAGGGATCAATATGAGTTGCCGGGTCAGCCTCCGACGGATTAGCTTCAGTGTTCTCGTCTTGTGGGATGGAATCATCCATGACATCGGTATTTCTACCGGTATCTTCAGCAGCCTTCTCCGGTTCAACTTCACCAATGGGGGTATTGGTTTTAGCCTTCTTGCTCAGGCGGGCTTTGGCACTATGACATCACAACAATGATTAGCACGGTTAACCGAATTATGCAGGAAAAACATGAAGAACAATATACTTACCCACAAACGGTTTTAAGAGGAGGCAGCTGGGTGGTTGATGAACCGCCGGACGAATTGGAAGACGCCTGGTAATTTGGATCAGACGGATTAAGTGGGTCTCTGAAGAAACCCTTCAAAGGATAAAGTTTTTTGAGAGAACAAGTAACCTCTGGACGACGTTTTTGGTTTGGCGTATCCGGTAAACCAGAAGAGGTGATTTGCTGGCCACTATGCCGGGTTGTGCGACGCTCTTCAGCTTGCTGTGTCTTCAAAGAAAATTTTGGATCCAAATAATCAAGGGGGTGAGAGTATTTTACTTTCCGAACTGCACAACAAAATCTTTAAACCGGCGCAAGATCTGAGTCGGAGGAAAGAGAGATTACCTCAACATGGTCTGCATGACTGGCTGCCGCATCATCCTGAGAATAGTCATTGTCAATAAGGTGTATGAAAAAGGAACCAAGTGAATCAAGTTCTACCTATGGATCTGATTCATCAACATCTTCTGGCGGATCAGAAGACTCGGTGGTTTTCTTCTTGCCCGCTTTCTTGGTGACCTTGCTCTTTGCACGAGGGACCCTAGCCGGTTTAGTCCGTTTCCAGAAGGAACTGTTAGCCTACAAAAATTAAAGCAAAGGAGTATTAGCACATTGTTGAAGCACAGGTGAATCAGTGAGCATTAAGTTAAACTTTACCGCTAGCGGTTTGTTGGTGGTGCAAAAAGTTGGCAACCCGATTTGGCTGCAGGCGGCGATCGGTTCGTCAAGCATCTTCTTCACAGATTCAGTAACTTCAAGGTCTGTCATTACTGTTTCGTGATATCGTTGAGGATCTTTAACGTCTCCGGTGAATTCATGCATCAAACCTGAGCGGCGGCTTAAAGGCAGGATGCCCTAAGAAACCCAGCAGCGGACGAGATCAATTCCAGTCAAATCGTTGGCCATGAGAGCCAGTAGCTTGGTGAGTTGAGGTGCATAAACTTTCCGTTCTTGAGCAGTTAAGTGTGGAGGTAACGGGTGGAGGTTGCTAAGCCGGTGAGGGCGGTAACCCGGTAAGGGATTTTCTCCATCAGGGGCAGTATTCCTGCAATAAAACCAAGTTTGGTTCCAATCTTTAGGATGGCTGTGGTGTTTTGCATGAGGAAAATCAGCCTCTTTTCTCTTCTGGATTTATACCCCACCAAGTTCTGTGTTGGGGCCATCAGAGAACTCCGTGCGTTGGTTTAAATGGAAAAAATCCGGAACAGCTCCACAGATGGTTCTTCTTGAAGGTAAACTTCACAGAATACTCGAAAGTTGCATATATTGGACACGGAATTCCGTCCAATATCTTGTGGATGGAGTTGAAAGCTCGCAAGGACATCCCGGAAGAATTTTGATCCGGGCGGGCTGAATCCCCGGTCTAAGTGTTGCGTAAATACAATAACCTCTCCATCTTGAGGTTCAGGAGGGCACTCAGAGCCCAGAACTCGCCTATGCAGGGTCCTTTTTGAGGCTAAAGCGCCAGTGGTGACATATCCGTTGATTTGTGTCTCGATGATCTTGGACGGAACCCAATTACAAGCAGAGAATTGTTTGGTCATCTTGGAAAGGCAAACTGTGAAAGAAAAAACGAAAGCCGGTTTACGATCGACGGTTTAAGTATACTACTCAGTGTTAAACCGGACAATTGCTATTCAAGTCAAGTTGGCGGTTTAAATGAGGGCTAATGGTATATGGCGGATTAACTATCAAAGATTAAACCGCCCTTAGGCAGAAGTGCCAGAGGTGAAAATCTGCTAAGTGTTACAAAAACATATTTCACAATATGGCAGTATAATTTTGGATCTACCATGGATAACTAAAGAAAATTTTCCTGAGCCCTACAATGGTGCTAAAGAGGAACAGAGACGAACCAGACGCAGTCTGTTTGGGAGCAGCAAGAAGCCACGATATGGTGGACTATCAAAATGAATCTAGCCGCATATCAAAGCTAGCAGACGCATATATAAACTTAGTAAAAAGACTAAAGAGAAGAGCACAGAAGAACCGAGGAACGGCTACGAACAAGGATGAACTTGAACCCTAATGGAGATCTAGGGTTACAAGAAGATGAACTTACCAGGGCCATTCAACGGCGGAGGAACGCGATAGGGTTTCTGGTACAAACAGGGTGATGCAACGGCCTTGGTCGGTGCAGATTCGAAGGTCGACGGCGGCGGCGGTGCTGGGGTCCTTCGGGTTGCGAGGAAGAAGATGAGAAGAAAGGGGAGTAAATGGAGGAGCCCGTCAGGTTTATTTATAACAAGGCAGAGGATAAGTGTCAGGCGCGAGAATCGAGGAGTCCAAAGCGGCAAGGGGCGCAGCTGTCGCCTCGATTTTCGGGATGACATTAAATGAAGGGAATCTTTTTATTCCTTTTTTACATAGATGACGTCATGATGATCCGTTGCTGTGTCCAGAGATGACGTCATAATGATCCGTTGCTATGTCTAGAGGATGACGTCACGGCGGTTTAACAAAGTTTATAAAAGAAGACATCGTGGCGGTTTACGAGAAATGAAGGAAGATGTTCACGGAATTTTTCTAAGTACTGAAGATTGACATGAACATGTTCAAATCAATCTGGGGCCTAATGTTGGGGATATAACTACTAAGTGTAAACCTCCCAGGAGGGGCCGGTTCACCCTCAACTATATTGAAGCCCACGAAGACTCAGAAGATGGCACTTTACTATGAAGCTTAGAGGCCCGAAGCCCAAAGGCGGATTAGGGCCCATAGTGGTAAACCGCCATGGTCATGTAACTTGTATTGTAAGTAAGGAAAGGAGAGACCGAGCCGGACACTTGTATGAGTCGGCCTCGGGACTTTGTAGACCGGCCGGGTGTCAATCCATGTATATAAGGGGACGACCTGGCGGTGGTTCAGGAACAAGAAACAACAACTCGATAGCCAGGCATAGCTTGTTTAGCTCCCTGGTTAGTGAGACCCCAATAATCCCATCACAACTAGACATAGGCCTTTACCTTCATCGAAGGGGCCGAACTAGTATAAAAACCCTCGTGTCCTTTGTCCGGTTTAACCCCTTTAAGCTAACCCGTAGTGATGGCTCCATGACTAAGTCCTTCTATGAGGACATCTGACGTGATATTGCCACGACAACGTCCAAGCCGGAGCAGGAGCTATAGCAGGCATATAGACTCACCGGTCGTTTCAAGCAATGCCCATCGCCGTGATCAAACACGCGGGCACAACCCAGCATGGGCTGGAGTTCCCAACGTGTGTGATCGGGACATAGTGCGTCAGCAAATTGAGGAGGCGGCTCAGCTAGCGGCTCAACATGCGGCTGAGATGGCCGCTCAGCAGGCGGCTTACCAGCCCCTTCCGTTTATCCAATGAATTCAAGTGAGGCAGGCTTGACCACTAGGACCGGAGGCGTACCTTGTTTGGTACTGGCTCTACGTAATGAGCGTTTACCCAAGGATTTCAAGGGACCTGGAAAGGTGCCTAATTACATGGCCGACTTACAACCTGGGGCATGGATCGAAAGTTATGAGATGACTATGGAGCTACTGGAAGTGAGTGACGCTGTAATGGCCAAGTATTTCACCATGATGTTGGATGGAACAACCCGTAATTGGTTGAAAGGATTGCCACCTAATTCCATTGGCTTATGGGCAGAGTTAAAGGAGCGGTTTGTTCATAACTTCAAGGATACATGCAAGCAGCCTATGTCGATTGTAGACTTGGCAAGAGGAAGGTGAATCCACAACACATTGTGTGCGCTGGGTCAAGGCCATAATACATTCTTCTGATAACATGGACGCCGGCTCTGCAGTCTTAATGTTGGAGAAAAATTGTTGTTTTGAGCCTCTGAAACAGAAGCTGGGGCGGCTCAAGCGCGATTGTAACAAGATGGGCCAGCTGATGGTGGCTCTAGTCAAATATGCCGATTCTGATAGTACCAAGGATCCCGAGTCAGATGATGATAAGGTAGGGAGGGGAAAGAAGAACGGTAAAGCGAAGGGCTCGCAACATAACCCAGTGAATCAAGGGGGCAACAACAAATGTAAGGCTGATAGTAGCTTGGAGTTTGTGGCTAACACCAATGCACAGGGCAACAATCAACGGCGAAAGGGGAGGCAACCTCCTCAGTCTGGCGGGTCAGGTCTCACTGTTGAGGAGTTGTCAAATGAGCCCTGCCTGAAGCACATCACTCGAGAGAAGCCAGCCACTCATCTGTGGAAGGATTGCACGATCATGAGAGCATTCAAGAATTGTAACATGTTTGATGGCAATCATGGGCCGGGCGGTGGCTCAGGCAGCGGCAGTTTTCATGGTCCGAATAATGGAAGTGGCGGTTGTAGTTCCGGTTTTCAGGGCCACCAGAATAATCAAGGAGGTTTTCATCAAGGTAGCCAAGGTGGTTATAATCAACAATCTGGCCAAGGGGGTCAGCAACAACAGCAGTCTGGGTATCAGAGTCATCCAAAATAGTTGAATAGTGGGCATTATCACGTCTTCACCACGAGTTTATGCAAATGGGACCAGAAGCTTCACAAGAGGGCGGTGAACGCCGTTGAGCCGGCAGTTCCCCAGTACTTGCGATGATCTGAGCAGCCCATTATGTGGAGTCGGGCGGATCACCCGCCCCGGGTTGACAAGCCGTGTCACTTGGCTTTGGTGGTGGCACCTCACGTTGGGGGGTATAAGTTTACTAGGGTACTCATGGATGGAGGTAGCAACATTGGTATCCTTTATTATGAGACCTTCCGTCGTATGGGGTTAACTGATAAGAATCTCAAGCAGTCCAATACTATTTTTCACGGTGTGGTTCCTGGTAAGTCGGCATACCCGGTGGGAAAGATCGAGCTAGAAGTATCCTTTGGAGATGAGCACGATTCCAGGGCTGAGAAGTTAACCTTTTAAGTGGTCAAAATCAGGAGTCCATATCATGCTCTGTTTGGGCGTCCGGCTTACGCCAAGTTCATGGCACGACCGTGTTATGTTTATCTGCAGCTCAAAATGCCAGGTTACAAGGGGACCATCACGGTTCATGGAAGCCGGAAGGTAGCTTTGGAGTGTGAAGAAGGAGACGCGGCTTATGCTGAGTCGGTCTGTGCAGTGGAAGAGTTGAAGTTTTACAAGGATAATGTTGATCCGCTGATATGACGTCTTTGAAAAAACCCACTATAGAGCATGACCCACTGATGAAGTTTAAATCGGTCGATGACACAAAGCTTGTTGATTTTGTTCCTGGTGACTCATCCAAGCAGTTCAGTATCAGTGCTAATATGGATCCCAAATAGGAAAGCGTGCTCATCGAGTTCATCCATGAGAACCGGGACATCTTTGCATGGAAGCCTTCTGACATGCCGGGTGTACCGAGAGAACTCGCTGAGCACACTCTCAATATTGATCCTAAGTTTAAGCCGGTCAAGCAGTTTCTTCGGTGGTTTAATGAGGAGAGGCGCAAGGCCATTGGTGAGGAGGTGGCCCGGCTCTTGGCAGTCGGGTTCATTATTGAAGTGTTTCATCCTGAGTGGTTGGCTAACCCGGTGCTAGTGCTTAAGAAGAACGACACTTGGTGTATGTGTGTGGACTACACTGACTTGAACAAGGCTTGTCCGGCTGATCCTTTTGCTCTCCCTCATATTGATCAAATCATTGATTCTACGGCAGGGTGTGAGCGTCTGAGTTTTTTGGATGCTTATTTTGGATATCATCAGATCAAGATGGCAGTTAAGGTCCAGGAAAAGACAATGTTTATTACTCCCTTTGGAGCCTTATGATATGTTTCTATGCCTTTTAGGCTCAAAAGTGCCCAGGCGACTGATCAGCGCTGCGTGCAGAATTGCCTTCATACTCAGATTGGGCGCAATGTTCATGCTTATGTGGATGATATTGTGGTAAAGTCTAGAGAGAAGGAAACCTTGATAGATGACTTAAGGGAAACCTTTGATAATCTCCGGGTCTACAATATGATGCTTAGCCCGGTGAAGTGTGTCTTCGGTGTGCGGGCAGGCAAGATCTTGGTATTTCTCGTTTCTAACAGGGGCATCGAGGCTAACCCAGAGAAGATCAAGGTTATTACACCTATTTGGCAAAACCCAAGTGTATCAATGACGTTCAGCGTTTGGCGGGTCGTATTGCTGCTTTAAGCCGGTTCATAAGCCGGTTAGGTGAGAAGGCCATACCGCTGTATCAGATGATGAAGAAGACAGACGACTTTTTCTGGAGTGATGTTGCTAATGCTGCCTTTGAGGATTTGAAGAGATAGTTAGCTGAGCCACCGGTCCTTGCTGCTCCCATTGATAAGGAACCCTTATTGTTATATGTGGCTGCTAATACATGTGCTATCAGTGTGGCCATTGTGGTGGAGCGTAAGGAGGCTGGTAAGGAGTATCCGGTTCAACGGCCGGTTTACTACATCAGTGAGGTACCTATTGAGTCCAAACAGAGGTATCCACATTGGCAGAAACTTGTTTATGGGGTGTTCATGGTCAGCCGGAAGCTTAAACAATATTTTCTGGGTCATGCCATCACTGTGGTCAGCTCTGCTCCTTTAGGGGATATCATCCAAAACAGGGAAGCCACAGGACGAGTTGCCAAGTGGGCTATTGAGCTTGGGCCTCATGGTTCAAGTATGTGCCGCACACTGCTATCAAGTCTCAAGCATTGGTGGATTTCATCAACGATTGGACAAAGCTGCAAATGCCTGAAGAGAAGACGGACAACACATACTGGACCATTCACTTTGACGGGTCCAGGCAACTGGAAGGCTCGGGGGCTGGAGTTGTTTTAGCTTCCCCTTGAGGTGACAAATTTTGTTATGTGCTAAGGTTGATGTTTCCCTGTACTAACAATGCAGCTGAGTATGAGGCCTTGCTCCATGGTCTTCGGACGGCTAAGGAGATGATCTTAAGCTGGGTAAGGTGCTTCGGCGACTCAGATTTGGTAGCTCAACAAGTCTCAGGCAAGTGGGACTCCAAGGATCCTCTCATGGCGGCTTATCGCTGTGAAGTTGATGTTGTTGCTGGACACTTCAAGGGCTATCAAGTGGAGCGCATTGATTGCATGAAGAATGAGGCGGCTGATGCTTTAAGCCGGCTGGGATCTCAGTGTAAACCGGTACCTCCAAACACTTTCTTGGATATTCTGCATGATCCTTCTATTAAGTTACCTACAGAGGAAGACTTGGCTGTCCATGACCTGGAAGCACAGATGGCGGCGGCTCATCATGTCATCCCAGATTGGACAGTGCCATATTTGGCTTACATGACCCGGGGCGAGTTGCCTGAGGATGAAACCTTGGCTAGGCAGATAACCCAGCGGTCTAAATCAATGACGATTGCCAATGGCGAATTGCATCATCACAGTGTCACTGCGGCGTTTCAATGTTGTGTCTCTCCTGAGGAAGGTCAAGAGATTCTTTGTGAGATTCATGAAGGAGATTGTGGCCATCATGCCGGTTCATAGTCCCTTGTGGCTAAAGCTTTCCGTCATGGATTTTATTGGCTGACGGCTCACGCTGATGCAGAAGATCTCGTTAGTAAATGTGATGGTTGTCAGAAATTTTCACAGCGAGCTCACGTGCTGGCTCAAGAATTGAGGATGATTCCAATTACTTGGCCGTTTGTTGTGTGGGGGCTTGACATGGTTGGGCCTTTCAAAAGATCCAAGGATAAAAAGACTCACCTCTTGGTGGTTGTTGATAAACTCACAAAGTGGGTAGAAGCACAGCCGGTCAGTAGGTGTGACGCGGCGATGGCGGTTCAATTCATGAAAAGTTGATTTTCTGTTTTGGTTTCCCCCACAGTATCATAACTGATAATGGCACTAACTTGTCCAAGGGGGCTATGAGGAGTTTTGTCAACGTGAGCATATTCGGCTTGATGTCTCATCAGTAGCTCACCCCCAATCCAATGGTCAAGCAGAAAGAGCCAATCAGGAGATTTTGAAAGGTATCAAGCCCCAACTTCTGGTTCCTTTGCAACGGACGTCGGGTTGTTGGGTGGAGGAGTTACCATCAGTGTTATGGAGTATCAATACTACCCCCAACAGATCTACGAGTTACACCCCTTTCTTCATGGTTTATGGAGCAGAGGCGGTTCTTCCTAGTGACATCCGTCATGACTCTCCCCGCGTGTCGGCTCACATTGAATCTGATAATGAACAAGCACGTCAGGAGGCACTTGACCTATTAGATGAGAAGCTTGACTTGGCAGCAGCCCGCTCAAAGATTTACCAACAGGTCGTGTGCCGTTATCACAGCCGCCGGGTTAAGTCCAGAACCTTTCAAGAAGGTGATTTGGTGCTCCGGCTCATCCATGATCAAACTGATGCACACAAGTTATCCCCACCTTGGGAAGGGCCCTTTGTGGAACAACGGGTGATACTACCTTATCGATGTTCGAGAGCACAAAGATTCACGTAAGTCGGAGGAAGAGACCAGCCGGCCATGGAATATCGTTCATATTCGGCCTTACTACACTTGAGCCACCGGCTCTGGTGATGTACATATTTTATGATGTATATATTATGATAAGTAATAAAGAAGGACCTGTGTCTTTTTCATCTTCAATAATCATGTGTCTTCATTATAATTTCAAATGATCAATTCGGGGTTGATCGTATTCGAATCTAGCTTGATCCTCTTGATCTGGCTTATGATCGTATTTGAATCTAGCCGTTAAACTTTATGGTCACTAGAGGGCCTCCTGTTCAAAGATAGTTCGTATTCAAACCAAAGAGAACATAGCTGTCGGTACCCTCTTCATCGGCACAATGCCAAACCCAAAAGGGGGCTTCTTGATCATATTTGAATCATAGCTTAACCCCTTTCTGGGTCCGACTTTGATCGTATCCGAATCAGACTCATTAAAAAACTCTCAAGGTCATTTGGGGGCTTCTTGTTCAAACATAGGTCGTATTCGAACCAAAGAGAACATAGCTATCGGTACCCTCTTGATCGGCGCAACACCAAAGCCACTGGGGCTACATGATCGTATTCGAATCCTAGCTTAACCCCTTTGGTCCGGTTTACTGGTTGTATTTAAACCAGAAGCCTCGTTTTTATTTCTTTGTTAGACTTAAGTATACTTTTTGAGTTTGTCTTGAGATCCCTTTTTATATTCATGTTTAAAGCATATATATGAGGTCTCTATTTAAACTGGCTTGACTATGAACGATAAGTCGCCAAGCATATGGCAAACATCAAACAGATGGAAGTCATGGCTTCTAAAGAGTGGGTTATCACCCTTACTGCTCAGGTCATCAAAACCGACAGTATAAATTTGACATCTCAGGTATGATGTTGTTATTTCAGTTATGTTTTAAGCTCTGATTCATATTAGGTTTATTTGTAACTCCTATTCCACGTCAATGATCATATGTGGGATATTTATGACCCGCCCTACGGTAAACCGCTGAGGGTTCTTGTGATTTATCTCTGTGTGCAGGATGTTTAAAGAACTTTCTTTTGCACAATAAACATAGATGATAAATATAAAAGGGGCGATCATAAGATGGCGGCTTAACAATGTTGAGCACCAAAACATGCATGATGGCATGACAAGCAAAGTCATTTTAACCCTATTACATGACTCCCCGAGTCCACATGATTAAATTGTTTTTCAGCATGCTGCAAATATGAGCCACACGACCAAGTTAATTCTCTGGTTGACCTGACGCCTCCGAATCAACCCTTTCCGCTCCTGCAACATGTTCCCTGTCCTGGAAGGTTGCTGATGACCAGTCAATGCCATTCAAAGCTTCAAATTCAGCTTCATCATCAATTAGTTCGGCCGGGTCAACTTCAAGGGCAAAGGTATGCTTACGGATTGGTGGGATCAGGCTAGTCACTTTGTAATGTGGTGTTGGCATCCTCCGATTCTCTGCATCATAACCTGGCTGGTACCTGGAGAGATCCGCTTCATCAGCAATCAGAGTGGCCACAGGGCGTATTTCCTTCACGCACATGGCGAAGTCCTCTTGTTCAAATGAAGTACCATCCTCTTTAAGGCTTGGATACCCAATGGCGATGTCTGCCGAGTCTAATTCCAGCAGCCACGCCTTGGCTTGGCTTAAGGCAACCACGGCTCCGGCTGTTGCAGATGATCGCCTTAATTCAGTGAGATGCTGAGGCAGCACAGAAAGCTTCTTTAGCACATCCGCCAGGAGTGTGGGGACTTTGTTTGACAAGGCAACTGTGGCTAAAGCATGCCGAGAACCAGTGTACAGTTACTCCACGAGCGTGTAAACCGCCTTCAACTTAAGCAGCATGTCCTGATTGAGATTTGTGCTCCTAGGACCTGTATAACAATATTAGGTAAGTTAATGACAATTCACATGATCATTACAAAGATACAATATTTGACACTTGTAGGGCGACTTACCAAAGATTGCTGAGACCATCTGAGATACATCATGTTTTAAACCAGACAGTTCAGTGGTCGCCTCTTCAAGAGCCGCCTCTGTTTTCTCAGCTTGACGGGTCAAGGCGATCTTTTCCTCAGCCCAGGCCTTTTTATCTGTTTCAAAGTCTGTTTTTAGTTTCTCATGTTCAGACACATTGAATTCAAACTCTGAATTGGCTCTTTGGGTTTCAGTCTCCTGTGCCTCCAGGCGGTTCTTCAAGTCGGACACTTCCGATTGAAGTTGAGTGGTGGCAACCTGTACAATTACCGGGTCAAAATCATGAACATTACCATACAATATTAAAGTCCCAAGCCTTTTGCAAGCAATAACACTTGGCACTTGGGGGCTAATTTCTACTGCAGAATTCTATCTAAAGTGGCGGTTCATGAGAGTAAGTCCCGAGCATTTTTGCATGCAATAACACTTGGCACTTGGGGGCTAATGCTTACCGAAAGATTTTTCCAAGTGGCGGCTTACGAGAATAAAGTCCCAAGTACTTTGCAAGCAAGACTACTTGGCACTTGCGGGCTAATGCTTATTGCAGTTAAAGCTACAGACGTACTAAATTCTACACAAGTATGTGAAGAACCGGCTCATTCATTTTGATTAAACCGGCCCTTGGGGGCTACGGATTAAGCCGGATTTTTTGCAGGTTTGACCAAAGGATATTATTAAGAAATATATGTTTGTTCTAAGTCTACATCATATTCATCATAAGCAATAGACTTGGGGGCTGGCATAGTAAAGATAATCAATGAAGGCAAGAGATTATACCTCGAATTTTTGGTGCATTTGTTTCACCATATCAATTTCAAGGTCACGACTGTTGTTCACTTGGTTCAGATAGCCAGAGAAAACTTCACCAAGACTCAACTGAGAGTAGTCAGCTATGTCAAATCTGACCTTATGCTCTCCCTTGGCAGAGCACTTGGCCAGCACGGTAGGTCTTCCCAGCTCAGTAAAGCCGGTCTTGATGATTTCCACATCAGTATCAGTAGGGTTGGTTGTCTTGGTTGGACCGGAAGCTTCAGGATTGGAGCCAGCGGTGGTTTGCTCGACAGGCAGGTCGGTAGTTCTTGTTGGCATGTCATGAGCTGGTTCAGGTGGCGGCTCACGGACAGTGGATTCAGACACTGCGGGCTGAAGATCCGTCTCACGAACGACCGACTCTTTGAGCGGCTTATTTTTCTTGATACGTTTGTTGGGCTTTGCCTTTCCATTGCATAAAGTTAAAAAGGTTAGTACAAATATAAAGGTTGGCAATGAATACAGGATAAGCAAGTCATTATTACCCTGGAGCGGTTTTAAAAGCCGACATGTTTGATTGAATTGAATCGCCGGAGGAATGTGAGGATTCCTGATAGTTTGAATCAGAAGAATTGAGCGATTGACAAATAAGACCCGCCAAAGGATACAAAGAATTTAAATTGGAAGTGACCTCATTCTAGCATTGCTGTGGCATGTTGGGCAAGTCGGAGGAGAGTTCCACATCCTCGCTGGTCCGGGCCTGCCTCCAGCTTTCATAAATCTGTCGCTTCAAAAGAAAGTCAGGGTCCTGATAAGCTAAGGGGTGTGAAAATCTTACTTTCCGGGTTACTCTTCGGAATTTTTGTTGTGGCAAAGTCTCTGAGTCGGAGGAAATAATAATTACCTCGTCAGCTCCTCCCTGACTCGTTCCCATGTCACCCTGATGATAATCAGTATCAATAAGATGGTTAAAAAATGAACCAAGGGAGTCAAGGGTTACCTCCGAATCAGAAGAGTCGTCCAGCTGAAGCAAGTCGGAAGCACTGGGCTTCTCTCCTCTTTTCTGAGCAGCGGCCTTCCTGGCGGCTTTCTTGGCTTTTCTAGCTTCCTTTGCAGCTTCATGATCATATTTCTTCTTCCAGAATCTATCATCAGCCTGTGAAAATCAGTGAAGGTTTGAGTTATGATGAAGCATCAAAGGTAAAAGTAAAATAATTGGTTCTGGCGGCTTACCGCTCTAGCCGGGTTAGCCCTGCAGAAAGGGCTCAGGCCCACTTTGCCGCAGTCGGCCAGGCTCTCATTCAGAAGTGACTTTGTCATGTCATCAATAACATCATCAGGTAAGTTGTCAGGGCTATGGCGCAGAGGATCCTTTGCATCGCTAGTGTAATCGCACACTAACCCGGAGCAACAGCTCAACAGGATGATCCGCCATGCGACCCAGTACCGGACCAGATCTATGTCGTTTAAACCGTTCCCCAGCAGAGCTTTAATTTTTGCAAGAGTGGGGGAGAGCGTCTGGCATTCAACAACTCTTATTTTATCAGGAAGCTGATGATTGGAGTCAAGACGCAGAGCATGAAAGCCGGGCAGTTGGTTCTCGTCGACCGGCGAGGTGTCTTGACAGTAGAACCAAGTCTGGTTCCAGTATTTGGGGTGACTCGGCGGTTGTGCATAAGGAAAGATTATGTCTCTCCGGCGTTGGAGTACTCATTCTGACGGTTCAAATAAAACAGTTCTCGGAAAAGAAGTAGGTTGGGCTCTTCTCCAAGGTACACTTAATAAAACACTTGGAAATTGCATATATTGGACACGGAGTTGGGTCCGATGTCTTGAGGACGAAGGTCGAAGAAGTGCAGAACATCTCTAAAGAACTTTGAGCCGGGTGGCGAGAAGCCCCGGTTCATGTGATCTATGAAGACAATAACCTCACCTTCTTTGGGCTGAGGCTTTTCCTCTGTTGGATCAGGAGCACGGTACGACATGACATCTCTTTTGGGAAGATAGCCGATTTTCACAAAATTGTCAAAGGTACTCTCAGTGACAATGGACTTAACCCAGTTGCATGAAGTGGTTGTCTTGGGCGGCATTGTGAAAGAGGAAACCTAAACAAGAGTAAAAATGGCTGGTTCAAAATTAAGCCGGAGGAGGAAATATTACAAGTACATGTTCAGATTGGCGGCTTATAAAGGGGCCTAATGGTATATGAACTAGTTACGTCAGGTTATTTAAATTGCCGTGAGCAGTCAGGTTTTAAGCCGCCATGAGTAATTGATGATGTCTAATGAGCACTGCAATTTAAGCCGGTGGTTTGAACCGCCATGGCTAGGATGATCTATCAAAACGCAGATATTTGGCTAAGTGTTATACAAACAAGTTTCACAGACTGCAATCATTATTTTGGATCAGCGGATGCTCAGAAAAAGGAAATAATCTAGACCTAAAAAGTCAGCACAGATGAGTTCATGAGCTCTAATGAGGTCTCTTTACAGAAAAAGGGGATCTACTAATATCAAAACTGGAAGCAAAACAACTACCGCATGAGTTTTATATTACTTTTGGATCAAAAGAGGTTGCAGTGGAGGAACTATGAAAAAACCGTGATGAACTACGAAGAACACAGAGAAACTAGCAAACCCTAATGCGGATCTGAGGGGCAGAAAAGCAAAAATTTATACCTGCAGATCTGTTGTGGAGGGTTGCCGCCGTTCTCTGGATCGATTCTAGGTGATGCAGCGGCATGGACAAGGACGACGGTGCGCTCTGCGGTGGCGGCGGAGCTCGAGAGGCAGAAGGGTGCGAGAGGTGGAAGACGACGAAAAGGGGGAGAATGAGGAAAGACCGGTTGTGCCTATTTATAAGAAAGTACTCATGAGTGGGCGCAGAAATTGAGGAGACCAAAAACATGGTTATCCAACTGGTCAGACGCCTCATTTTTCGGGATCGATATTATGATAAGGATCCGTTGAGATATGTCAGGCAAAGTGTGAATTAATGACAGGTGACGTCATGGTGGGTTATCACAGATCCAGAAGATGAAGTCATGTCAGGTTATAGATTCTCGCACAATGAAGAAACAGAAGACTTTTTCAAAGTATTGAAGATTGACATGAACTAGTTCAAATCAATCTGGGGCCTAATGTTGGGGATATAACTATTGGGTATGATGTGCCCAGGAGGGCCGGGTTATACCTATGACAATTCTCCATCCCAAGACGATGCTTGAAGATGGCGGTTCAGTTAAGGGCCCAAAGCCCAAAGGCGACTTAAGGCCCGTAGAGATAAACCGCCATATGTATATAACTTGTATTGTAAGGTAGGAATAGAGAGAGACCGAGCCGGACATTGTTTATCAGCCGGCCATGACTCTATGAGCCGCTGGGCATCGACCTCTGTATATAAATGGATGACCCGGCGGCGGTTTAGGGCAAGTAACCATAGATCGAGAACTAGGTCAAGCGGAATCGCTCCCTAGTAATCGAGACATAAGCAATACCACACAAAACTTGATCGTAGGCTTTTACCTTCACCACAAGGGGCTGAACCAGTATAAACCCCGTGTCCTTTGTCCCGTTTAACCTCTTTAAGCTTCCTAGTTGTGATGGCTCCACGACTAAGTTCTTTTTCTAGGACATCTGACGTGACAATTCCATGACAAGTGCCAAGGTTCCAAAGCGCACTCGGACTCCGACTCCCGAGCCATCAGAGAAGGCTACAAAGCAAGCCAAAGTTGCCGCGCCCAGACCTCAAAAGGCCCTGCTAAGATCAAGGTTGCCATGCCTGTGACTTCAATGTAAGAATTTCTTTCCTGTGTTCTTCTTTGTTTTGTGAACTCATTTTCCTGCTTGACCGAGTGAATTCTAGAACTTTCCACTACAAAAAAAAGACACATCCGTGACATTTTGGGCCGAATGAATTTTTTTCTGTCATACATATGACACTTCTATGACGATAATTGTGACTAAACCCGGTATCATCATAGATGTGGTGGGCTCCTACTTCTATGACAAAAAATCATGACAGAAAATGGGCTTTTCGTCCTGGGCGGGCCGGAGACGCAGCTGCATGACATTCTTTAGGCCGTCCATGACGGAAAAAACCGTGGTAGAAGCGAGGGGGAGGAAAATTTCGGAGAGTTGCCGGTTACGGTGGGAGTTCGGGGGAGGAGCGATGCGTGTTTCTCTCGTACGTACACGCGTGTGTGCGAGGCGCTGGCTCTAACTGAAGCCGAGCGAGGCGTTGGGCTCTAACTGAACCCGAGCGATTGCACTGTAGGCTACGCGTTATGGAACCCGATCGATCGATCGATGGCTGTTAACTGAACCCAATGGAGCGACTCCTTCGCTACTGCTGCTAACTGAAGCCGAT
>NC_041389.1:582564760-582571466 GCF_002162155.2 Triticum dicoccoides
CTGAAGCCGATCGATGCTGCCTCTGGAATGAACAGTGAGTGTTGCGGGAGGGGGGGGGGTGGATGAACAGTGAGCGGTGGCGTTGCCTCTGGAGGAACAGGAATCCATGGTGTGGAGGGCTGGATGAACAGTAGATGGTGGAGGGGTGGCCGTGGAGGGGTGGTTGAACAGGACCCCGTGGTGTGGAGGGCTGGATGAACAGTAGACGGTGGAGGGGTGCCTGTGGAGGGGTTGAACAGTAGCCGGTCGAGTAGCGCGCGGTGGAGGCTGGATGAGCAGGAGCCCGTGGAGGCTGGAGGAGGTCGACGGTAGCCCGTGGAGGCTGGAGGAGGTCGACGGTGGAGATGAACAGTATCCCGTGGAGTCCCGTTTTGCGGTACGCCACACCCCCCCCCATTTCGACCATAGCACTCCAACACAAGTCCACTTCGTCCGTTTTGCGGTACGCCACACCCCTCCCGATGAATAGGACCCCCGTTTCGACCGTAGCGCTCCAACACAAGTCCGTTTCGTCCGTTTTGCGGTACGCCACACCCCTCCCAATCAATAGGACCCACGTTTCGACCGTAGGAGGTCCATTTCCTCCATTTTGCGGTACGCCAGGCCCCTCTCGATCAACAGGACCCCGTTTCGAACGTGGCCGGTCGAACACAAGGCCGTTTCCTCCGTTGTGCGGTACGCCAGGCCTCATTTCCATCACTTTTTCGGTCCAAGCCCTCCCGATGAACACGACCACGCATTCCGTTCTGACCTAGCCGGTTGGCTCCCCATGAACACGACGACGACACTGTTTCTCCGTTCCGACCCAGCCATGTACGTATGCGCGAGTAGGCGTTCGAGACCCTGCCCATATGTACGTACGTGGCCGTATTTTCTTTCTTGCACCCTCGTCGATGTACGTACGTGTACATGCTACATGCGCGCATCTACTACGACATGTGCGCGCCTCTACATCTACGACACGTGCGCGCCTCTACATCGACCAGTATGTACGTACACGTTAGCGACCAGAATGACAATGCTACGTATGCTTCGACCAGGTGGGTCCCAACTGTCATGCACTTCCTTGCATGCGAAGATGTAGCTGGTGGGTCCCAGCAGTCAGGGGGGCGAATCATTTTTTTTGCCCGGACGCACTTCCTTGCGTGCGAAGGTGTAGCTGGTGGGTCCAGCAGTCAGGGGGAAACATTTTTTTCGTGAAATATGGTGGCCCGTCCGGTGGGCCCCCGCTGTTAGGTGGAGGAATAATTATTTTGCACGTAATAAGGAGGCACTTCCTTGCTGCGGCCGTGGACCCAGCTGTCAGCCTCTCCATGCACAGTCCACGTCCGATGGAAGCCATTCCTTGACCATGTTGACCACGCTGCACCGAGAGCACCAGGGCGGTGGACAACGATGAGGCCTAGGAAGGGGACGACGCGGAGCCGGGGAAGACGCGGCAGTGGATGCCCACGCGTAGAGGAGTACGAGGGTTCATTGGTTCGCTGCGGTGTGAGGTTGCCGTCGCCGCAGAATAACAGGGGGTGTGGGTGAGTAGAGGTATGGCCTGGCCAGCGGTGGGAGTAGTAGGAGGCGGTAATGCCTCCGCCGCATTGCAGCCAGCCACGAGAGGCAGAAGCACGAGGAACGACCGGCACTGGTTTGGGCGGCTGGAGCAAGAAGACCAGATGTTGAAGAAGCACTACGGCCGTTGGATGGACATCGTACGGTCACTAGAGCTAGAATCGTGCATATTGACTAAGTTGACAAAGCCGCCCGCCCCCGTCAACTTAGTAGTCCCACAAGTCAGCCTGCCACTATACTGGGTCCTAGCTAACAGGGGGAGTATTCATTTTTTTTGTGCGTAATAAGGAGGCACTTCCTTGCCTATGAAGATATAACTGGTGGGTCATAGCTGTCAGTCCCGGCCACAGGGAGGAGGGAGCAGGCATTCCCGCCGGCGCTTGTTTGAGCGGCTGGAGCAGGAAGAGCAGAGATTGAAGAAGCACGACGGCCGGTGGATGGCCATCCAACAGTCACTGCTTGTGCGTCAACCTTTTTTTTAGGAAAGCCTCAAATCTGTGGAAAACAGCATACAACCCATCTGCCATTATTTTTAATAATTTACAGCCCATTTGCTAATTCTTAAGGTTTTTTTGGAACCCATATTCTTTTTGTTAGCATTACAGCCCATATTGTGGCCACAGTTAAAAACTTATACGAAATTTTGCATATTTCGGTGCGGTCCGAACTGTTTTTAATCCCGAAATTTCGACTCACATTCAAACTGATTTTAAAAATAAATGTATATCAATATAAAATCCAACAAGTTCTCCATGCATAAAAATTAATGTAATTTAAAATCTCGAAATAAAAAAAAGATATTTGAAACTAACTGCCGGTTTGATGTGTTTTAAAAATGTACAGCCCATTTCTCATTACTGATGGGCCATTTTCTCGGCCAGCCAAATGAAAGCTCTCCTCGTCTTGAAAGATTTGCAGCCCAACAGGCCTGATAAAGAGACTTACTTGGCAAATCACAAAAAAACTGGGCTGTGGCCATGGACCCAGCTGTCAGCCTCTACACGAATAGTACTCTCCCGATGGAATGTCGTTGAACACATTGACCACGCCGTGTCGAGAGCACCAAGACGGTGGATGACGGCGAGGCCTAGGAAGGGAACGACGCGGAGCCGGGGAAGACACGGCAGTGGATGCCCATGCGGAGAGGAGTACGAGAGTTCACTGGTTCGGCTGTGGTGTGAGGCTGCCGTCGCCGCTGGGCCTGGCTAGCGGTGGGAGTAGTAGGGAGCGATGAGGCCTCAACGGCAGCACAACCGACCACTGGAGGCAGGAGCAGGCGGTCTCCCCAGCGCTGGTTTGGGCGGCTGGTGCAAGAAGAGCAGCGATTGAAGAAGCAGCAGGACCATTCGATTCAAATCCAACATTACTGCTGCTAGAATTATTTGTTGACTAAGTTGACAAGCCCTGCGTATGCGTCAACGTAGTAGGCCCACAGGTCAGCCTCCCAACCGGTGAGCCCCATATGTCAGTGGGAGGAATCATTTTTTTTCGCGTAATAAGGAGGCAGTTGATTGCATGCGGCCAGGCCAGCAGAGGGAGTAGGGTGGGCCGGGGAAGCCTGCGCGGCATCACAGCGGGCCACAAGAGGACGGAGCAGGCAGTCCCGCCGGTGCTAGTTTAGGCGGCTGGAGCTGGAAGATCAGAGATTGAAGAAGCATGGCGGCTAGAATCGTGTGTTCACTAACAAAGCCTTGCGTAAACAAGTCAGCCTCGAAATCTGTGGCGTGTACATCCCATTTGCTATTATTTTTATAATTTTTACTCATTTGCTAATTCATATGGAATTTATTGCAGCCCGTTTTCCATTTTTAGAATTGCCGGCCATTTTCTGGTCAGTACCAGGGTCAAAAAACCAACTAAATATGTGGGAATTTTTTGCTGGGGAACAAAATATTCTTAATCCAAAAATTAATAGCCATACTAAAACAAATTTAAAAATAAGTTAGTACTATGTCATGTTAAATCCAATGAAATACGTATAAGATATCAGTGAAGAAAAAAATTAAAAAAAATTAATATCCCATTTGCTCATCTTGAAAGATTTGCAGCCCAGTAATTCGTAGAACACAAATAGGCCTAGCTTGGGTATTCTTCAAAAAGAAATATTGGGCTACCTATTTTCCCAAAGAACTGGTGCATGAGCATTTAGCTTTATTTATTTATTTACTTATTTATGTTTAGGGGACCATGAGCATGTACCTGGGCCGGATTCATGTGAGAGCGTCCCTTCCAGTTAATTATGGGCTTCTCTATTGGGCCTTCATCAGTGGGCTGCATGTTATCAACAAGTGGGAAATGTGTTCCGTATGAAAAATAGTATGAGCTACATACAGTACGTGGCACTAAAGGATCAAACCATGCAGCGACTTCCAAAACATTGTGTTTGTCGTTCTAACAACACATTTATATTCAACCAACAGACGAAATATACTACTGATTTGCGACGCCCCCGATTCAATCGTACACTAATCATGCACGCAAATGTGTACGATCAAGATCAGGGACTCACAGGAAGATATCACAACACAACTCTACAAATAAAATAAGTCATACAAGCATCATAATACAAGCCAGGGGCCTCGAGGGCTCGAATACAAGTGCTCGATCATAGACGAGTCAGCGGAAGCAACAATATCTGAGTACAGACATAAGTTAAACAAGTTTGCCTTAAGAAGGCTAGCACAAACTGGGATACAGATCGAAAGAGGCGCAGGCCTCCTGCCTGGGATCCTCCTAACTACTCCTGGTCGTCGTCAGCGGGCTGCACGTAGTAGGGGCACCTCCGGTGTAGTAGGGGTCGTCGTCGACGGTGGCGTCTGGCTCCTGAACTCCAGCATCTGGTTGCGACAACCAGAAAGAAAGGAAAAGGGGAAAAAAAGGGGGGAGGAAGCAACCGTGAGTACTCATCCAAAGTACTCGCAAGCAAGGAACTACACTACATATGCATGGATATATGTGTAAGGAGGCCATATCAGTGGACTGAACTGCAGAATGCCAGAATAAGAGGGGGATAGCTAGTCCTATCGAAGACTACGCTTCTGGCAGCCTCCGTCTTGCATCAAGTAGAAGAGAGTAGATCGAAGTACTCCAAGTAGCATCTCCAAGTAGCAACTCCAAGTAGCATCTCCAGTAGCATCGCATAGCATTATCCTACCCGGCGATCCTCTCCTCGTAACCCTGTGGAAAAGCGATCACCGGGTTGTCTGTGGAACTTGAAAGGGTGTGTTTTATTAAGTATCCGGTTCTAGTTGTCATAAGGTCAAGGTACAACTCCAAGTCATCCTATTACCGAAGATCACGGCTATTCGAATAGATTAACTTCCCTGCAGGGGTGCACCACATAACCCAACACGCTCGATCCCATTTGGCCGGACACACTTTCCTGGGTCATGCCCGGCCTCGGAAGATCAACACGTCGCAGCCCCACCTAGGCAAAACAGAGAGGCCAGCACGCCGGTCTAAACCTAAGCGCACAGGGGTCTGGGCCCATCGCCCATAGCACACCTGCACGTTGCGAGGGCGGCCGGAAGCAGAACTAGCCCCCTTAATACAAGAGCAGGCTTACGTTCCAATCCGGCGCGCGCCGCTCCGTCGCTGACGTCTGAAGTGCTTCGGCTGATACCACGACGTCGGGATACCCATTACTACTCCCGCGTAGATGGTTAGTGCGTATAGGCTCGTAGCCAACTCAGATCAAATACCAAGATCTCGTTAAGCGTGTTAAGTATCCGCGAACGCCGAACAGGGCCAGGCCCACCTGTCTCCTAGGTGGTCTTAACCTGCCCTGCCGCTCCGCCACAAAGTAACAGTCGGGGGCCGTCGGGAACCCAGGCCCACCTCTACCGGGATGGAGCCACCTGCCCCTTCAGCCCCCAACTCCGAACAGTATCACAGGTAATGTAACAGTGTAAAGTATATAGTATATGCCCGTGATCACCTCCCGAAGTGATCACAGCCCAGTAGTATAGCATGGCAAAGAGACAAGAGTGTAGGGCCAATGATGATAAACTAGCATCCTATACTAAGCATTTAGGATTGCAGGTAAGGTATCAATAGATGTAGCAACAATGTCAGGCTATGCATCAGAATAGGATCAACGGAAAGCAGTAACATGCTACACTACTCTAATGCAAGCAGTATAGAGTAGAATAGGCGATATCTGGTGATCAAGGGGGGGCTTGCCTGGTTGCTCTGGCAAGAGAGAGGGGTCGTCAACTCCGTAGTCGAACTAGTCAGCAGCAGCGTCGGTCTCGTAGTCTACCGAAGAGAAGAGGGGGAAGAAACAATAAATACAATGCAAACATAAGCAAGACGACGCAAGACATGACAAAGAGCGGTGCTAGGTGTGTCCTAACGCAGTATGAGGTGATGCTGGCGAAGGGGGAAATCATCCGGGAAAGTATTCCCGGTGTTCCGTGTTTTCGGGCAGAGGAGCCGGAGGGGGAAAGTTGCGTGTTTGGTATGTTAGAGGTGTGTGGTGGACGAACGGGCTGCGTATTCAAATTTGTCTCGTCGTTCTGAGCAACTCTCATGTACAAAGTTTTTTCATCCGAATTACGGATTAAAAGATATGATTTTTTTAAAGATTTAATTCATTTTCTGATTTTAATTATTTATTTAAACCCAACATTATCCAGAACAGTGTACGCTGACGTCAGCATGATGTCAGCAGTCAACAGAGGCGTTGACTGGTCAACTGACATGTGGGTCCCGTTCGCCATTGACTGTTTTAGTCTAATTAGGATTAACTAATCTAATTACTGTTTAATTAAACTAACTAGTTAATTAGATTAATTAAATAGGATTAATTAACTTAATTAATTCCTTAATTAATTAATTAATTAATTAATTATTTTTATTATTATTATTTTTATTTTTATTTTGGGCGTGGGGCCCCCTAGTCAGTGGCTCATCCGAGCCACCAGGGGCTAATGGGCGCGGGCCAAACGGGGCTGCAACCGAGCGGAGCCCCGGGGCGTTTGGGCGCGAGCGCCGGCGGCCAGGGGCCGCGACGGCGACCGGAGCGGGGCTGGGACGGCGAGCGGCTGTGGCGCGAGGCGAGGCGGGGCGATGGCGCGGTCGGTGGTGCCCGTGCACGTGGCCGAGGCGACCAAGGGGGGAAGGGCGCGGCGGCCGCGGCAGG
>NC_041389.1:582572486-582579587 GCF_002162155.2 Triticum dicoccoides
GGGGGGGGGTCCTTTTATATATATATATATTTTGGTTTGTTTTCTGTTTTTTTGTATTATCTTTTCTTTATTTATTTTCTTTTCTGTTTTGATTCATTTTAAGTATTTAGGTCTTTTATAAAGGCATGGATCCCACACCATAAATTCCTAGGCATTTATTTGCTCATCCCGAACATTTTGTCTTAAATTTTGAAAAGTTTTTATTCTTTGGTTGATTTTGAATTTGAATTTGAATCAGTTTCGAACTAACACGAGATTACTAACAGTAATCAAGGTGACGTGGCATCGTTAACGGGGGATTACTGTAGCCTAATTATCCGGGCGTCACAATTCTCGTCCACTACAAGAAATCTCGTCCCGAGATTTAAGAGGGGGACTATGGGGTAAGGTCTGGTTACGAAATTCTAACGAATCTTCTCGGTCTTGGTTGCTCTCCTCGAAGTGGTCGATCCATTACATTGATGTCTTCCTCTTTCTGCTTCAGGTCATTAAGATGAAGTCGGCATCCTTTCTTCGAAAACTCCATCGTACTTACGAAAGAATAAGGGGGAGCATTCCGGGAGGACAGACCTCGGCAAGGTTGACTATCTGGTAGATAACATCGGGGAGGGACGCGGAAAGTAACTCTCGAATGGAGACTTCCGAAAATATCGAGAGCAAAGTAAGGAGGTACCATGAGAAGTTCCAAACGGATAGGCAAGCATTCGATGCCTAATCAGAAGGTGAAAGGGGTTCAGAGCAACGAGAATAAGTATTGCGTCTAATACCCGAATAGATCACTTGGCAGGTGGCCCGTGAATTACATAAGAAGTCAAGCGCGAGGAATAACTTTGACAACAGGGTGTACAGGAGATTCAGGTTTCGATCCGGTGTAACTGTGGGTTATGGACCCACCAAGTGGTTAAAGTAGGAAGGGCATTGACATCTTGCACGGCCATGATAGCAAGGCATGTCAGTGAATAACCGGTCAGTTATGTTGGTAGCATCATTGGTACCAAGGGCGAGGGACAAAGAGAACCATTTTCCTGCTCGTTGAACGAGGCGGACCATTAGGAAAGTTCTCGTCCATCGGTGGATACCAGAATGTCATCAACAATAGTAACAGGGTCTTGCTGACAGAATTGTACACCGAGGTGTTTACATAAGCAGGAGAATATTACCGCTTAGATCATATAGATCACAAGACGTGTTAAACCAACCAATGGAAAGGCAATATGATTATCAGATTAAACAAAACAATGGAAAGGAAAATGGGTTTAACACACAATTGAAAGGTATATCCTTCTCAAGGACAGGTAGAGCATGATATCCATGATAGGATATAATGTAGAAAACTCTTTAGGTACGGGAGAGAATTTTCATGACATTGCCCATACAACGGTGTTTGGATAATTGAGAAAGTAACATTTAGCATTAGGCTTCAAATGTTCTTGTTGAAAATTAGAGTACCATAGACATGCTTTGAGATAGCATTGACATGGTCAACAGGTGAGGATCAGACTTTGGAGACAAAAAGGATCCATCAGGAACAACTTATAGAATAAGTCTTACAATTTCCTCACGGAAGAATGACTAACCTTGCCAAGAAGAAAACTATAACAATAGGTCCTCCGGCCAGGTGTGCTAGGCATGATATCACCTTACCGAGTCATATAAAGATGTTATAACTCCTGGAAATATGTTCCAACCATCATATCTGACCGAGATTCAGATCTGATTGATGTCAGGATAACTCAGACTTAGGATGCCTGAGAAGAAAGGTGCAACACAAATTGTCGAAATGACATTGTAAGAATCTCGAGAATTGAACTATGGAAGAGAGTTCCACAGCAAGAGTTCATCATTAAATCAAGGAGAGGATGAGGATGTGGCTGATGGACTCGGCGACAACTCATCGAGGTTTCCAAAGGATTGATTTCCACAATTATGTGAACAAGGAAATATCATTTGTCGGATCAAATGATATAATGATGTATGCTCGAGGGAAACATACACAACTGAACAATGATAGAAGGGTGCACCCAGGAATCTGGACTAGGTAGTACGATCAATGTTCGAATGATGATTCATAAGCCATAGAATTAGAATGGAACTGTAGACCAATAACTTCAAAGCAATAGGGTTGCTAGAAGTTTAGAATTTACACATCACAGACCATTTGTCGGTATTCCGGTTAGAATTAACACGGAGACCAAGAAATGAACGCAAAAGGCGAGAGATATTACTATATCAAGAATTCTCAAGAGGTGGTAAAATTACCACGACATTCTTGACATAAAAGGTGGTAATATCCCAAGGTAAAGAAGAACAAATGCTGGATAGCAAGGATCTCAAGGTATAACACCAAACACGAATAAGTTTGTGTTGAACGGAAGGCAATAAAGTGGTCGGTGGAGGGGCGAGGATGGTATTTCTCATCAAGAGTTCGATATATATCTTAGAAGAGCTCGGGATGTTGATGATGACCACGACACTTTTGTCAAGAGGTTTCATGAAGATGTAAGCAACCATCGACGACATCAATTCAAAGGAATGATGAAGCGAAAGGTTATTGGAACCATGGGTACGGCACAACTCGAAATCAAGCTTGTTGTTCAAGGCAAAATGATATGATGGGGAAAATCGACGTAAGCTAGCTCATTGTCAGATAATTGTGCTACGGGAAGAAGGACCGGGTAGCACAGTTAAAATTTAACATGGTAATGATATAGCTGATCAGGCTAGGAGTGACTTGAAGGATTATTAAACTCATAAGCAACGGAGATTAACTTATTGAGTCGGAGTGCGGAATTAATTCACTTGTCGGTGTCCTTGAGGGGTTCTAACAACTCAGAACCCGTGAAAAATTGGAATCAGTGGTAAGGTAGCACTTGATGAAGAACTCATAAGAAGTTAAGCAGTACCATGATAATCTCGAGATACCAGGGGGGTAATACTCAACACAAGATCAAAGTAAAGGTTGGACTGGGGTATTGCTCTACAGAAGACAAGTGCTTAAACCTGCACGAGAAACGTAATTTAAAGGAGAACATGGTCGGAACCACGATTGCAAAAGGCCAGATCCCAGATATAAGATGAACTTATACCAAAGGAATAATTAATTTAAGAGAAGCTTTAATGATAAGATCTACACCGAGTCCATGGGCATGAACGCAAGGTTCAAGGTCGACTCCCACTTCTCCAATGCATACCTTTTCATTCACTTCTCATTTTCGATGAAGTCGTAGTGTTGAAATTTTATCTGGTAATCACCCGAAGAATATAACTCATGAAAACTCTCGGTTTTGCACAGTCTAGGGAAGGCCTTGGTCCAACCCATCGGGTATCTTAGGAACATATACTACAAAGTTCAGAAGTAAATAACACAAGCCCGAAAGCAGAGCATGGTTGGCCAAGCAGAGGATACAACTTAACAAGGGCATCATGTATAAGGGGAAGAACTCACAAGGTGTTCAAATGTGAAGGACACTGTCGGGTAACAATCCAACAAAGGACTTGATAGTCCACAAAGGATCTGATATGAGTATCGGTACTCAACCAGAAGAGCAAGGAATGCAAATGCAACAGGTTATGGAATCGTCTGAATAATTCAAAGCTTAAATAAAAAGGAATTATGATTTCCAAAACAAAGGATCAGAAGCAGACGTTCTGATCAAGGATGGATCAATTGAATATACCAGAGGCACAATCGACGACAGATAGTTTGGTCGAGAACCAGCTCCTGTTTGAAAGACGTCTGAGCCGGAGAGGTAATTTAAAAGGATCAACTGATGATTACGTGCATTCGCAACATATTGAGTCAACAGACTCAAAATGATAATGACAAGGAATGTCAATAAGATTTCTATACTTATGGGATCAATCATAATGAAAGTAAACAAGAAATTACAGAGCAATAAGTTGCTGAGGATTTTTGGAATATCGGGTGGTATTTCGAAGACTTTTGTGTAACACATAAACAACTGGGGGATGAGCGGATACTCTATAAATGCGAGAATCAACCGTAGGGGTATTCAAGTGACAAGAACAGCAAGGCAGTAAGCTCAAGGGATTATCGGAACCACGACGAGTTTTTCAGGGTATCTTGTAATAACAAGACCAACTGGGGATGATATAAGAATAACAACTGTAAGTAGTTACCCATAAGGGTTGACGGTGGAAGGGGAATTGCAAACGCGATGAACACAAGTTCTCGGCTTAACAGCGGAAAGTATCTTCAGGGTCTTCACGTGCAGCAGACGATCATCAGTAATAAGGGGCTCTCCGGGTGAAAGTGATAACGAGATCCTAATGTTAGATTTAGCAAAATTCCTTTAACCCGAATAGAAGAGAGATCAAAGTCCCAGAGTAAAGGTCGAGGAGTAAAAGATCCTAGTACCACCCGATGGCGACGTGGGCCCGTAAGGCACACAGCCAAGTTAGTAAAAGTTTTGCAATGTCTAGACTCGACTTCGGCCAAAGAGTGTGGAAGGGGGATTCCTACAGACAGTCGGCTCTGATACCAACTTGCGACGCCCCCGATTCAATCGTACACTAATCATGCACGCAAATGTGTACGATCAAGATCAGGGACTCACGGGAAGATATCACAACACAACTCTACAAATAAAATAAGTCATACAAGCATCATAATACAAGCCAGGGGCCTCGAGGGCTCGAATACAAGTGCTCGATCATAGACGAGTCAGCGGAAGCAACAATATCTGAGTACAGACATAAGTTAAACAAGTTTGCCTTAAGAAGGCTAGCACAAACTGGGATACAGATCGAAAGAGGCGCAGGCCTCCTGCCTGGGATCCTCCTAACTACTCCTGGTCGTCGTCAGCGGGCTGCACGTAGTAGGGGCACCTCCGGTGTAGTAGGGGTCGTCGTCGACGGTGGCGTCTGGCTCCTGAACTCCAGCATCTGGTTGCGACAACCAGAAAGAAAGGAAAAGGGGAAAAAAAGGGGGGAGGAAGCAACCGTGAGTACTCATCCAAAGTACTCGCAAGCAAGGAACTACACTACATATGCATGGATATATGTGTAAGGAGGCCATATCAGTGGACTGAACTGCAGAATGCCAGAATAAGAGGGGGATAGCTAGTCCTATCGAAGACTACGCTTCTGGCAGCCTCCGTCTTGCATCAAGTAGAAGAGAGTAGATCGAAGTACTCCAAGTAGCATCTCCAAGTAGCAACTCCAAGTAGCATCTCCAGTAGCATCGCATAGCATTATCCTACCCGGCGATCCTCTCCTCGTAACCCTGTGGAAAAGCGATCACCGGGTTGTCTGTGGAACTTGGAAGGGTGTGTTTTATTAAGTATCCGGTTCTAGTTGTCATAAGGTCAAGGTACAACTCCAAGTCGTCCTGTTACCGAAGATCACGGCTATTCGAATAGATTAACTTCCCTGCAGGGGTGCACCACATAACCCAACACGCTCGATCCCATTTGGCCGGACACACTTTCCTGGGTCATGCCCGGCCTCGGAAGATCAACACGTCGCAGCCCCACCTAGGCAAAACAGAGAGGCCAGCACGCCGGTCTAAACCTAAGCGCACAGGGGTCTGGGCCCATCGCCCATAGCACACCTGCACGTTGCGAGGGCGGCCGGAAGCAGAACTAGCCCCCTTAATACAAGAGCAGGCTTACGTTCCAATCCGGCGCGCGCCGCTCCGTCGCTGACGTCTGAAGTGCTTCGGCTGATACCACGACGTCGGGATACCCATTACTACTCCCGCGTAGATGGTTAGTGCGTATAGGCTCGTAGCCAACTCAGATCAAATACCAAGATCTCGTTAAGCGTGTTAAGTATCCGCGAACGCCGAACAGGGCCAGGCCCACCTGTCTCCTAGGTGGTCTCAACCTGCCCTGCCGCTCCGCCACAAAGTAACAGTCGGGGGCCGTCGGGAACCCAGGCCCACCTCTACCGGGATGGAGCCACCTGCCCCTTCAGCCCCCAACTCCGAACAGTATCACAGGTAATGTAACAGTGTAAAGTATATAGTATATGCCTGTGATCACCTCCCGAAGTGATCACAGCCCAGTAGTATAGCATGGCAAACAGACAAGAGTGTAGGGCCAATGATGATAAACTAGCATCCTATACTAAGCATTTAGGATTGCAGGTAAGGTATCAATAGATGTAGCAACAATGTCAGGCTATGCATCAGAATAGGATCAACGGAAAGCAGTAACATGCTACACTACTCTAATGCAAGCAGTATAGAGTAGAATAGGCGATATCTGGTGATCAAGGGGGGGCTTGCCTGGTTGCTCTGGCAAGAGAGAGGGGTCGTCAACTCCGTAGTCGAACTAGTCAGCAGCAGCGTCGGTCTTGTAGTCTACCGAAGAGAAGAGGGGGAAGAAACAATAAATACAATGCAAACATAAGCAAGATGACGCAAGACATGACAAAGAGCGGTGCTAGGTGTGTCCTAACGCAGTATGAGGTGATGCTGGCGAAGGGGGAAATCATCCGGGAAAGTATTCCCGGTGTTCCGTGTTTTCGGGCAGAGGAGCCGGAGGGGGAAAGTTGCGTTTTTGGTATGTTAGAGGTGTGTGGTGGACGAACGGGCTGCGTACTCAAATTCGTCTCGTCGTTCTGAGCAACTTTCATGTACAAAGTTTTTTCATCCGAATTACGGATTAAAAGATATGATTTTTTTAAAGATTTAAATCATTTTCTGATTTTAATTATTTATTTAAACCCAACATTATCCAGAACAGTGTACGCTGACGTCAGCATGATGTCAGCAGTCAACAGAGGCGTTGACTGGTCAACTGACATGTGGGTCCCGTTCGCCATTGACTGTTTTAGTCTAATTAGG
The DNA here is from genome assembly GCF_002162155.2 of Triticum dicoccoides. Taxonomy (NCBI): domain Eukaryota; kingdom Viridiplantae; phylum Streptophyta; class Magnoliopsida; order Poales; family Poaceae; genus Triticum; species Triticum dicoccoides. The sequence goes on from NC_041389.1 coordinate 582,579,298, forward strand.
ATTAACTAATCTAATTACTGTTTAATTAAACTAACTAGTTAATTAGATTAATTAAATAGGATAAATTAACTTAATTAATTCCTTAATTAATTAATTATTTTTATTATTATTATTATTATTTTTATTTTGGGCGTGGGGCCTCCTAGTCAGTGGCTCATCCGAGCCACCAGGGGCTAATGGGCGCGGGCCAAACGGGGCTGCAACCGAGCGGAGCCCCGGGGCGTTTGGGCGCGAGCGCCGGCGGCCAGGGGCCGCGACGGCGACCGGAGCGGGGCTGGGACGGCGAGCGG
>NC_041389.1:582580280-582604013 GCF_002162155.2 Triticum dicoccoides
TTTTTTTGTATTATCTTTTCTTTATTTATTTTCTTTTCTGTTTTGATTCATTTTAAGTATTTAGGTCTTTTATAAAGGCATGGATCCCACACCATAAATTCCTAGGCATTTATTTGCTCACCCCGAACATTTTGTCTTAAATTTTGAAAAGTTTTTATTCTTTGGTTGATTTTGAATTTGAATTTGAATCAGTTTCGAACTAACACGAGATTACTAACAGTAATCAAGGTGACGTGGCATCGTTAACGGGGGATTACTGTAGCCTAATTATCCGGGCGTCACATGATTGTACATTGAAAACAGCAGCAGCAACCAGGGCTGGGGGTGCAACAGAAGCATTAAGCAGGCCAGAAGAGTGAAGACGCAACTCTCTCTTCCAAACCAAACATCAGCCATCATTACAAAAGGGCTACCAAAAAAGAACAAGTGTATGCATCAAACTAAATAAAGATCCTACTACACCAAGTGTATGCATCTAACTAACTGGCTCAGTTAGACGTTACTATTTATTAAGCTGTGGAGATTGGCTGACAGCTTGAACCAGATGGGTGCCTGACGGGGGAAACTCCAGCCAGCAGGTCGAAGTCTGATACTTGCGACCCTCTCTCCTACTTTGGGCTGTAGAGCGTGGCGGCACATATCAGGGTATGGTGCATGCAGAGACGCATGGTATGCTGTGTACACATAGTTTTGCCTGATGAACAAAACTGCGCTGCCATCATGATCCTTGCCATCGGTTATCTCCTGGTTAATCGGATAATTCAGTCCGACAAACAGAGAGCGTGTGCCAAGGCTACTTACCAGCCTCCAATCAAAAATTCCTGAAGGCCCAGAGAAGCTGGGATCCTGCTCAAAGACCTTGCAGTGACTGTGATTGTATTCCGTGAAACAACACGTCCGGTACGTGCGAACGATCATCAATCATTCGCCATCGTCTGATTGAGCCAGGAACCGCCTGCAACTGCCATGCCGCTTTTCTTTGAAAGGTTCTGGGATTAGGAAGGGTAGGGACACCAGGCAGCGTACAACATCATATCAAGTTGGAGTCAAATAAAAAAGGGCTCTTTATTTAGTCAATCTTAAGAACATCATGTTATGAGCATGAATATTTTTTCAGTAAATGTTGACAGTAATATAAGCAAGCCATCATGATATCATACAAAAGTAACATACTGCTGTAACAGCCGTTTGTAGCGATGACTGGAGTAGGCCAGCAATACGTCCAACCATAGAGGGAGTCGATAGCGTAAATGAAGTCCTTGTGTTCAGTGGCATCAGAGAACCATGGAGGATGTATGATCCTGCGATGGACGTGCAGATTTATCCACTTACCGCAGTGACCTGTTTGATAGGCAAGACCGCGGTTGAAGAATGCAATTAGCCTGAAATCTTTATAATTCCCAGATCTTGTGGGCACTTGGCAGATTACAACCTTGAGCAAATCAAACTTGGTATCATGTTGGCTACTGTAAGATTCCAAGTATTCTGGGCCATGATCCCAAAGAAGTGCAGTGTTAATCGAAGGAGGGGGGATCAATCGTCGGGTGTAGACCTCCACGAGCATCCAGCTGCCGCGACCGTCAACGAGAACCATCCAAGACATGTTCATGCCGACCCAGTACATACCGTTAATGTAGCTGAGGCTGACGGGGATCGGATCGCAGTGAAGGGGGTTGATGCTCGCCACCCTACGATTGTTATGCTGCATGACATGCCGTTTCTGAAGATCAGGCGGCATCAGCAAGCAAGGAGCTGGCTTAAAAAGCTCCGGCCTGAGGGCTTTGAGTAAACGGTACAGCCCCGACGAGCATGCGGGAAGCGGCATGGTACTGAGATTGTCCACACACGAAACAATGAGCTTGATTACCTCTGTGGGGAGCGAATTCTAGCCACTCTTTCGGCGGACGCTGCTCGGTTCTGCCATTGTTAGTGCTTGGGTTTAGGATGAGGGGGGAGGCGCCTTAGCGGGGATGGAAGCTTGGACGAGATTATGTGCGGACAAAGATGGAGAAGCGAATATGTGCTGCGGGAAGTGGACAGGTGATGATGACTACATCACGCCGCTTGACTTACGAGACACATACCAGCAGCGTAGGGTCATATCGATGCAAGACAACTTGCTTGAGTGATCACAGTACTGGTACTGCCTACAGTACCTACTACAGTACTATGCCCTAGCTTGCTAGAGTAGAGTGGTAGAGTAGGACTCTGCTCTACTACTAGCACCGGAGGAGTAGTATATTCTAATCTAAAATAGTTACAAACTTCGATGCACGATCATGGAACGACTACGAACCGTGCTCAAAGACCGTGTCTACGTGGTGTTTGGACTTATATGCAAAAAATAGCAAGATGCCCGTGCATTGCACGGCACACCATCATCACCAACTCAGTTTTTTCTCTACTCCTACTCCTATAAAGCCGTCATATAACAAAACCCAACCACTCCCAGTAATAAATGGCCTGGTAAAATAAACGGACAAGCAACCATCACATCCCTCCGCATTTTTTGCATTTCATCTCTCTGCATTTACTTTCTCCGGTTCATCTCCCACGCTCGATCCCTAGCTACTACTCCTAGGGCCAGTTCTTTTGGTGGCTTCCCCAGCTTTTCCCACAAGACTAGTCACAGTGGAGAGTAACAATAAGGTGCCTCACTCATTTTTTTGGTCTTCTAAACTACTACTCCGTCCTGGTTTATTCCTCACCATTGTAATTTGTGCTAAATTTTGACCAAAGATTTAACTGATAAAATGTTACTCAAAACCCTTAGGCGCGGTGCATCTAGGTGTGTAAGTCATCTTACGAAAACCAAATAATCCGTAAACACTTTGTTTCCAAACTTTCCCTTTTACATACTTAATTAAGGACGCTAAAAATTCCTGAACGTTCGGGATTTATCATTTGCGTCCCAAAACTAATGAGATCGCCTTACGAAACAAAAATTATACTCCTCCTAAAAGCCACGGCGCTCGCAGGAGCGCTTGCGGCGCGCCACGAGTGCCCTGGTGCGCGGCTGTTTCCCAGCGCACCGACAAAACGCCTCTTCCTTAGCCTCACAACTCGCGAGGTGATGATTGGCGGCTTGCCGGTGGGCGAGCGCGATCTCACCAGTGTGGTGATCCGGCGCCAACAGGTACTCCTCCTGGCTGGAAGCGTGCACCCGGTCCACGTACCACCAAGCATAGATGAGGCGCTTGGGCCCAACAGCACTCAGGGCGTCGGCATGGGCGTCCTCTGCCACCCTCACGGCCATCGCCTGAGCCTTCTGCCAAAGAACCAATTGCTTAACTCTCTCGGACGCGACATAGATCTCGCAGAAAGCTTGTTGCACGGTGCGCTTCTCTTCCTCGGCCTTCTTCTCCGCCTCTATTTTGGTGCGCTCTGCTGGATGCAAAGCCTCCCACAAGGCGACATCCATTTCTTTACAAAGCTCCTCAAGGCTGGGGGGCTCGGCGGGCGGCGCGGCGTTCTCCTCGTAGCGGGGAGCCGATGCATCCTCTGACGCGCGTGACGGCGAGATTGAGAACGCCGACGCGTCCACCTTGATGCGTCGCGGTGAGGAGCGGAACGCCGACGCGTCCTCCTCGAGTAATGGTGGCGAGGAGCGGAACGCCGATGCGTCATCATCGACTAGTGGCGGCGAGGAATGGAACGGCAATGCGTGACCGTCCGCGTGGTGCAGCGAGGGGCTCCTAGTGCTTGGGAGGGGAGATGCCATGGTGGTCGACGTGAGAGGGAGGGGGAGGAGATAGCGATGAACATGAACGTGAGGGGGAGGAGATAGCGATGTCGTGGGAGGCGCATTATTTATAGCGAGCAATGGCACACCTACGTAAGATATGGACTGAGCTGCACTGACTTAACTGCAGGTCCAGTTGCGTCACTGACATGTGGGCCAGTACACTGCTGAGCCCGTATGTCAGTGCCCCAATGCACCTGAAGTTAAGTAAAAGCTAGGTGGGCATATCTGTTGGAGTAAATTACGGGGGTGCGAAGGGGTGGAAACATTGCTGGTCACAACAGATTGGATGAGTGTGGGGGGAGGAGAGTCATGCATGCAGATTTTTTCACACGGGGTGGAGTGGTGGGACCGCCGGAGGGAGAAGGAGAGATTGGCAGGCATATTGTTTCCACACATGGAGAGGAAAATATTTGGAGACGAACGGGCTTCCTGCAGGTATGGGGAACGATGCATAATAAGTCATCTTGCATGCCGGGCTAGGTATAGTCTCAAGTCATTAAAAACATACACGCCCCACACATGTTCATATTTCAAGGTGCACTAAATTATTGCATGCGATGATTAAGGCTGGCCATCATGTTGGTATCTTAGCTAGTACACGGGAATAGCAAACATGCTGATGTGGCAAAGAATTAAAGAAGAGAGGGGGGTTAGACTAACTAGTGTTCATGCATGCATTGGTAAACACATTTTTTGTGAAGAACGATAGCATTGGTTGAGTACTTTTGCAGACTTCAAAAACTATTCCACCGCCTCTACTATCTTGCTAAGAGTAGGTGAAATTTTTGAGTCGAGCCCTTTAAACTAGAAGGTAAGTAGTGGTACTCTAATAGCTAGGTGTGTAAGTCATCTTACGAAAACCAAATAATCCCAAAACACGTAGGTGCGGTGCATTAACTTCTACCTCGTTTCTTGTTTCTTGACATATCAACCAATAAGAGATGAGGGTGTGCATGCTTTTAATGACCTGAGACTATCAAACATGACATGCAGTGGTTAGTTCATTGCATGCAATACTATTTAATTAGCAAATAAACATTAATGTCTCTCATTTTCCCCTCCTCCTTGGTCACGGTGCACAGCCTAAGATGACTTACTCACCTAGACGGAGGGAGTATCAACATTCACAATGTCAAATCAATATTTTTGCACTCATTATAAAACGTTGTTCTTATACTCATTATAATCGGTATTGTAGATATTGATATTTTTAGTATAAATTTGGTCGTGGGATTTCATTGATGCCTATCAAAGCATGGAGGAAGCGGAGCTTAGGGCTTGCATTGCCGGTCTCTACATAGGTATTTCTCTTCATAATCCTGTAATTTTAGAGACTGATTGCGCTTTTGTGGTAGCGTCTCTTGCATCGGGGGACTATGACAGGTCTGCTATGCGTGACCTGAGGATGAAAGCGTTGAGCATCTCGAATTTGATCAACAATCTTCAATTGTCAAAGATTAGCCGTTCGGCCAATAAGGTGGCACACTTAATCTCTAAGTATAGCTTTGACAATAGATTAGATGGTATTCTTGTAAATAACGTACCGCCCTGTGTGGTGAATATTGTATTGAATGAGTGTACTGGTCTGGCTGGTTAATTAATATAAGGTGGACTTTAGAAAAAAGTATATATTTGGTCAAACACTTTGCAAACGGTTGACGGGAGTAAAAAGGACCAGAGGGAGTATCATGCATACGGAGTAGGCAAAAAAATTGCTCATTTTTAGCCGGTCGAAGTCTCAAAGGTTGCAACCGAGCGAGGGAGGCGAAGGTCATGGGAGGCGCGACGGTTGGCGGAATTAAGTGAAGTTACATCCATGCGTCGGCATGGCGCGCGAACAGACAAAAGCTATACCGTCAGGCCTACGATATGGGTCTAGTAGACATGAAATCTAGTGGGTCCCACATAGTTCTCGAGAACTCTTTGGGGGCTTGCAGCTGTTTATCCACCGGGCAAGCCAGCAACCCCACGCCATTCGCACACCCTACTCGTCCCCATCTTATACCTCACAACAGCTCGCTCCTAGTCGTCCCGTCCTTTCACATTAGTTCGCTCCCAGTTTTTGTGGGGCATAACAGTTCAACTTCTCCTAACCCTCCTCCAAAATCCATGGCCTCCCAAATCTCCATGGTCGCCGCTGAGTACCAGGTTATATCCATCACCGGCGATCAGTTCATCATCATCTACACACGTGGATCCGCGACGGTGAAAGCATGGCTTGCTCGCTTCCTACGCATGTTCAACAGTTCAACAGATGAGTGGGTCGCTGGGCTAGATGTTGAGTACACCACAGTCCTGGGACAAGAGAAGGATCTAAAGGACGAAGAGAGGAAGAAGCCCGCAATGATCCAGGTTTGCGTACATAACGTTTGCTTGGTCTACCACATATGCCATGCCGACGTTGAGTGCTAGGATTTTAAGAACTTCCTCAAGGACAAAAGAGTGAAATTTGTTACTGTAGGCTTTAAGAACGACAAAGAAGTCCTCCGTCGGATAGGTCTTGTTGTAGGCCAGCCCTTCGATCTCCAGAAGGCAAGCCTGGTGTCCTCCTCTCAACCTTCAGTGCTGACCCTGGCAGCAGCCATGATTGATCCTTCGTATGCTAAACTGAAGAAACCTCATCACGAGTTTCATCATGCATGGGAGTCGAAGACATTAGATGAAGATCACATCCTGTACGCAGCAATGGATGCCTACCTTTGTTTAAATATCTACATGGGTTGGATGAAGAAGCAGAGCCTAGTGTCCGGTTCAAGCAAAGAAGTGTCGGCGAAGAGGAAGAGGAAGAGGGACGAGGACGAAGTCGAGGACGTGGACTCGGACTCCGAGTAGGTGGCAGTGCCGTCGCTCATGCTGGTTCTACTGTAGTGTCAAGCTGAATAGTTGCTTAGTTTATTTTCAAGGGTGTGTTGTGCTGAGGCCCCATCAGAACTATGTTTATGTTCTTTCTCGTTATTTGAACTGTTTAGTACGTAGAGTAGTACTAGTACTATGGCTTACTAGTGTTCTTCTTGCAGTTGGTACTACTGCTCATACCTTCATGTTCCCACTGTACTTAATACGTTTGTACTAGTAGTATAATTTGGGTCAGTCGATTTGTGAAAGAAGTTCAACGGAGCGAAGGAAGAAGACGGCAGAAGAGGTGGAAGAAGCCCTTCTTGCCATCCATGTTGCATCGAACGGCTCACATGAGTTGACTGACCCAAATTGCTCCTTCAGATTGTAGGATCCACATGGCATTCAAGGTCTCGAAGGTAGATTTCGCGTCCGCACCCGGTTTGTGGGCTCGACGCACGCATGAACGGCTTCCGCCGCGACAATCACCATGCGCGCCTCCTCCGCGCGGGCAGAGACGACAATGACACGCTAGTTCCTCCTTGCCGGCGTGCTGGAGCACGCGCTCGTCCTCCTCTTCGTGCACTGCGTGCATAGACGCGGCTCCACTAGCTGCTCGCGTGCTTGGCAGCGCGGCGGCATGGCGAGGAGGGACTGCAGACGACGTGAGCGGGCGAGCCTTTGGCTTCATGGCACAGGGATGGCGACGACACGGCGGTGATGGGCAATAAATTGTTGGTCCGAGCAGGCGGGCGCTGGCATGCGCAACCGCGGCGGCGGCATATTGATGAGTGCGCGTATGGGAGCTTACTTTAGTTTTATATGAGGTTGGTCAAACTTAAAAGAAAACAATACTAGTACACGTAAACATTAGACTTAGGTAGCACTTTTTTTGAAGTTAGTACCACAACCACGATACGGAATCCTGTGCAAGCGCGTGAACCGCGGCCGCGCGGTCGATCAAACGGTGCGTCACCGTGTAGCACTCGAAGGACATCCACCGAACCTTTTTGTGTGTTTGAAAACAATCCTCGAATATTACTCAACTTTTTTTCCTGGGAAAGTTCTTGACACTGCAATATTTCCATGTATTTGAATTTAGCTCCAGTTTGTGTTTATTTGGATTTGGACGTTTTAGGTGCGCCCTAGTTTTTTTAATACTTATTTTGTGTGTGTGACTGAGAGAGAACGTGTGTATGTGTCCATATGTGTGTTGTGGCGGAAGGGCAATGTCGAGACGGTGTGCGTGTGATACAGACATAGAGAGGTGTGAATGTGCAAACGATCATGCATGAGTGAGACATAGACAGATGCCGATACGTTGTGTATACATGAGAGAACGGTCTTCTAGTTTACTTATGTGTGTGTGTGTGTATGTGAGAGAGAGAGAGAGGAGCATCCGTAACACAACAACCATCTCTCTCAATTCGTCCATCCCTCGCACGATCTCATGCAATATATGCATCAACACGCACATTTTGACATCCTCACTCGACCCCTGCCCACCTCAAGGCTCGCGCAATCTCTTCGTGAATACCCATTTCTCTCCTTAGGTTTGTTTTCGCTCAATATCTGACACACACACACACACATGCACGCAGCACAACACACACACACACTCCCCCGAGCACACAATTCATCCCCATCCAAGGTTATACGACGACCACTATCGCTTGTGCTTCTTTGCACCCCAACATGCACAACACCTCAATCTTCAAAGAGGGCATCGAGCAGATCGAAGACGGCGACCACACCGCGCTAGAGAATGTGGGGTCATTCGGAAGCAGGGTGATGTGACGACGGCTGACTGACTCCTCCCCCCACCCTCTCTCTCTCTTGCACAAAATTACCAATCCCTCTCTCCCCCGCACAAAATTGTCAATCCCTCAACCCATGAGATCCTTCCCCTCTCATCCATGTTTTTCCAGCTCTCTCATCAAACATGTTGTCTCTTCTCCTTCCACGTATACAGAATCACGTATATTACATGTCTCCATCTTTCTCACATACCTAACTTCTTCCTCTCTCTCTTTCTCTCTCTCTCTCTCTCTCTCTCTCTCTCTCTCTGTGTGTGTATGCGTGTGTGTCTCGTTAGGTTTGTCTCCTACTCTCTCGTCCACATACATACAATCTTTCCCGCCCTATCTGCTCCATCTTCAAAAGCTCTCTCTGCACGTTTCATTCACACAATGGGATATGTCAAAATGTTGCTTCTATAATGGCCGATGTAGAGTTTTGGTTGTTTTTGTTGCATCCTACAAAGTAATAACTATGAAATGCATTTAGATTCTCATTTGACTGGGATTATGTGAGTTTGAGCATGTTGTGAAGTACTATAGACCTTGTATACATCTTGGGATTCGACAATGATTGTAACTATTGAATTGTATAGACCATTACATTCGAAGTCAATAGCCTAATATATTTATTTCACAATTTCAACAAATGATTAGTTCACTACAAACTAAGAAAACAAATGTGTACTCCCTCTATTTTTATTTAAGTCCGCGTATTAGCATTGGTCAAAGTCAAGTTTTGTAAACTCTCAGAAAGCTTATAACAAAAAATATTAACATATACAATAACAAATAAATACCATTAGATTCATTATTGAATGTACTTCAACATCATACATATTTGTTATGGTAAATGTTTATATTTTTATATAAACTTGGTCAAACTTTAGGAAGTTTGACTTCGGCCAAACCTAATATGCAGAGTTTACTACTACTACTCGCTAGTTGCTTAGCTCAACACGCCACACGGGGAGTCCACTGTCACAAAATTTTGAGGTCGGCGGGAAAATCTCCCGCGACCCTGATTCGAGTAGTGGGAAGTTACCATCATAGCATTCGGAACAGGCCTACGTACGACGCTTGGTAGGGGGCCGTTTTCATAACTTCAGGTTCACCCTACCCAGCTAGCCCCACCCCGGCACCCAGAGTAGTACACCTGAATACTCCCCATTTTCTATCCCCACCGCAAAATAGACTTCTCCACAGCACTGCAGCCTTCGTGCTCCTCCCCTTTACATCGGCGCACTCGTCCACCGCATCGCATCTGCCTCATCGACGACCTCGTATGCCGCACTGGAGCCGGTCCACCGTCTCGTCGTAGACGGAGCCTCTTCCCTGGCATCGTCTTCCACGGTCTCGGATCTGCTTCCCGGAAGCCGATGCCAAGCGCAGAAGTACGACCGTCGTGGACAATGAACTAACTCCCGTTGCCGACCATGACTCACAGAGGCCTCCGCGACCATCGTTCTCCTCCTTGATTGGTAATGTGTGTATTGAATCACTTAGCAGTACATGTGCAGTTCCAATTTTGTTCATACCTACCCTTCAATTTTCCTGGGTGCTATTGTTCCCGTAAAAGTAATTGGTTATAGCCTCCATTGTCCAACAGAATATTAGCTTGTAATTGTGCATCGCTCCTGTATCGCGCTGTGCTTGGGTAGGTTTTTCATCTGCAACCAGCAGTGTGGCAAATGATGGAAAGGTTTTTAGAACTAGCAAGATGCCCATGCGTTGCACGCATCAAGATGCATTTGTATGAGTAGTTTATCTTGTGGGAGAAAAGGATGAACGAGGGAAGGCCTTATTTGCAAATCTAGAGAGGGGTATGGGTATCTTTTTGCAAAATTCCCATTTGTTTCCTTCCTATCTGTCAGATATAAATCGGACGGCCTATATTGCAAGAAAAAAAAGTATAGAGAAAAAAAGTAGACAGTAAAGGAAGTAGAGATAAATATTAAATATTAAATATAAAATAAATATAACCATAGAGAAGAGAGTAGAGATAGCAGAGACATTGGGAAAGGATCGCGCGCGCATGGGAAAAAGCGGCCGGGCGTGCGCTAGTTTTGGCGCGCGGCGTGGCTTGCCCTCCCACCACTCTCCCACCGCTCTGTGCCTTGCCACCGCGCTGTGCCTCGCCACTGCTCTCTCCCCGCTCTTTTTCGCCTCGCCGCCGCCGCGCCACCATGCCGCTGCGTCGCCGGGAAACTTGGGGATACCGTGGCGTCCGCGCGCGCCCCTTCGGTGGCTTCTCCACCGAGATCCGGTTCCGCGGGATAAGCCTCGGCCTTGGAAATTTCGACACCGCCACCGAGGCCGCCCGCGCGTACGACTCGGCGGCGTGGCGCCTCCGGTGGCCTCATAGAACATTGAACTTACCCAACGTGCCGACGCGGGAGCGGGCGCTGGAGCTCGCGCCTCTACCGCGGCTTAGCACCGACGAGGATCATCGCGACAACCGGAGGCGGGAGCACCGTCTCGGCATCGCCGAGATGGACGAGGAAGCCATTGCGCTGTGGCGCCAACACTTCCCGCAGGACATCATCAACGAGCGCGAGTTCTACGCGCAAAGGAGGGCGGAGAGGGATAAGAGGAGGGTGGAGCGAGCCGCCTATCACGAGGACAGGCGTAGGCAAAAAGCGAACGCTCAATTCAACATGAGGCTAGGAGCAGCATTGCCCTGGGAATCCGACGACGATCGGTATCTTCACGCCTACAGTTAGACGTCGGAGGAGGACATCACCGAGGAGCAGTCGGACGATGAGGAGTAGTTGAATTATATTTTTTGTATCTATCTATGCTGAGAACTATCCTCTACTCTCTAGTATCTACTTCTCAATCTCAGCACTGTAAACGCTTTTTTAAAGCGCCGCGCGTTGCGATTCTGTTGGAGATGCTCTAACATGGCAGACGAGTGCTTTAATGTTGCCCACAAGATGCGCGAGTATTACTAGTAGTATTTTTCGTGCCATGTTGAGATTTTGAAACCACGAGTGTGAACATGCAGAGGAGCAATGAAGACCAAACACGGGGTATTCGGGACATCTTCAAGGAGCATGGAAAGTTAAAGAGGAGTTGCGCCGAACCTGTAAAACGAGCTTTGGTAAGTAACACCCTTTCAATTACTTTCATTTAGCCTCGTGTTCTTCGATGTGTATATGTTGTAGTTTATGATTCTCTTAAGCGTGGTGTTCTTCGATGTGTAATAAGAAGAGTCTTAATCGTCCTAATGCTTTCGTTTTTAACTTGATGTAGGAAGTGGGTGTTCTCACCGTGTAGTCTGTTTTTATATTTCTTTTCCTTTTAAATTCACTTCTCCGAGTTCTGCTTATCTGGCTTCTACTAAATGGATCTAGGTTTCTCTGAGTATTGATCTAAAAAAGAAGTAACTTCATGTCAGGATGCAGTTCCTGCGAGGAGGGAAGTATGGTCAACCTCGAGATCATGTTTCCAAAATGAGGCTGGATTACACACAAGGTGCCAGTTCCCTAATGATGCTGGATTAGACACAAGGTGCAAATTCCCAGATGATGCTGGATTACACACAAGCCAGGTGGAGTCGTCAGCTGTTCGTGTCCTCATGGCATTAGTAAAGGCTGAAAGAAAGTGTGCAACAACCCTTGAGAATGTAGCTGAGTTCCTGAAGAAGCGAAAAGAGCAATCAGATGCTCTCTTCACCCAAGCCAAAGAAGAGATGGAAGAAGCCAGAAATAAGCTAGTAGAGGCAGAGCAGGCTAGGCGTCTCCTGCTATCTAAAACTGTTGTCAATACAAAATTTCCTTCATAATAGCTAGGTTCAAATGTTTATCCAGTCAGCATGCCTGTTGTGATGTCTGTGTATCTACTGATGTGGCACAAAATGTTTTTTAGGTCATGTAATAACAACAATTACTTTCCAAACAATAACAGACGAAGCATTGGACATGGTATAGTTCACGCGCAAGCCCGACATTCCAAGTCCAACTTCCACATCAAACTCATGTTCACAGATATTTGCACATTCATACATAATGGCCACAACCATGATTCACTTCAAAGCCAAAAAAAATGTGAGGGGAGTTATAAATAAAGAAAAACCTCTACTAGTTCCTTCTACCAGTGCGAGCACAACAAGTCAAGACCATGCATAAATTAATTATATTTTAGTCATTTTTTGTGTTCTAAAATGCCTGCCGGCTCGCGGAAGGACGTGTTGCCGGCACACGCGCAGATTCAATGAAGACAGGCGGGGCAGTCTTAAGCTGGTTGCACGCGGCGAGGTGGCGTGCTCAGCCGGGCCTGCAGCGAGTGCGGCCCTCTTGGCCGGCGCGCCGGTTCAATGCCTGCGCTATGAGAGGTCGCGTCCATGTCAGAGCAATCACTCCCTCCAGTCCTTTTTTGGTTGGGTATAACAAAATCTCGTTTTCCATTCACATTTTACAAGTAAAATTCGTGGACAAACTTTGACCCAAAGTACGATGGGGACTAGTAAACCAGAATGGAGGTAGTAGTTTTTTTAATCAAAGAAGGGTTTCCCCTTCCGATTACTGAAGACCAGCATCTAAATCTAAACCATAGTATTTGCCCAAGAACTACCAGGTTCAACATCTCATAACATAAACCCATACAACCATACGCCAAGGAGGTACATAGTACTATGAATTCCATTTTCGCTCCATACCAATAGTTCTAAAAACTACTTACTACTTATAACGTGCCATTTAAAATCGGAACTCTTAACCCCGCTAAAAAACGATATTTTAAACGTGGCTACTCGGTCTGTGGCAACTGGCGAGCCACCGCGCTCCAAGTCATTCACCTGTGGTCCCGACCATCAACTCCTACAAAGGTGCTCCACCATGTACACGGTACCCGCGAATGCAGCAATCATGCACCTAGGGTTTTAGGGTTTATTTGTTAATGTTGCCTTTACGTAACACTCATGTGTGCGAGACAGCGAGAGGCCGACTGCATGCGTGCGCCTCTTCTCTTCGTATATGTACTCCACCGTTTGTCTGGTGTCCAAAAAATTATAATAACTACTAGCAATGTGCCAATGCGTTGCCACACGATCAAAGTAGATTAATACATATTCACCGATTTGATGGAAAAAAAGTCTAGTTTTGAAATACGTATATCACTAAAAATATGTTATGTTTCACTCAAAATATATTCCTTTGGCAGTTTTGATGAGATAAGGGAGGCATGTTGTTGGTTTCAAGATTCGAGAAGTGGTATATGTCTAATTTCTACTCTTACTAGCAAGATGCCCGTGCGTTGCACGGAACATTAAAATCTCGTGGGAGAAAAGGATGAACGAGGGAAGGCCTTATCTGCAAATGTGGTGAAGAGTGTGGGTAAATTGCCATATTTTCCTTCCTATCCGTTAGATAAAAATCGGACGACTTACATTGCAGGATGGCAGGCCCACCATCATCACCAACTCTATTTTTTATCCCTACTCGTATAAAAAGCATTGTCGGTGATGATCGTGTGCCTGCCATCCTGCAATATAGGCCGTACGATCTATATCAGACGGATAGGAAGGAAACTATGGCAATTTTGCAAAAAGATACCCACACCCCTCTCCATATTTGCAAATAAGTTCTTCCCTCGTTCATCCTTTTCCCCCACAAGATAAACTACTCATACAAATGCATCTTGATGTTCCGTGCAACGCATGGCATCTTGCTAGTTGTTGCAAAAAGCCCATGTGTGTGTAAGAGAGAGGGAGAGTGGAGGAGGATGGAGTGCATGTGTGACAAAGACACAAGTAGTGTGTGTGCGATAGGTATCGGCTTAAAATGAGGCGATAGTGTGTGTGTGCACGATCGAGAGGGCGTGTCTCAAGAAGGGAAGAAAAAGCTACATAGATACAAGGAGCATGAGAGAGACATGTATGTGATGGTGGAAGCATGAGTGTGCGGGTGTATAAACCTATTTAGAGGCTAGCTAGTCGATAAATGCTTGTGAGAGAAATACGAGTCGGGGTGCGAAAGCGAGAGTTTTGTGTGTATGAGAGAGAGACGGTAGTCGGGAAGGGGGGTGGAAGCAGGAGTTGTGTGTGTGTGTGTGTGTCTGTGAGAGAGAGAGAGAGAGAGAGAGAGAGAGGAGACGATAGTCGGGGTTGCCTGATCGCTGTCAGTCTGGGATGGAGACGAAAAGGAGACCGCAACAAATGTTGTGTCTACAGGAGAGAGAGAGTAATTTTAGTGGTATGAGTCATATGTAGAGACATATAGGGTGTGTGAGAGAATCCCATAGAGAGAAAGACAAAGTGAAAGACGAGTGGAGACTGTGTGTGTGGCGGTGAAAAAGAAAGCTTAGGTACCGAGTGATACCAGCGAACAGTAGAGACGTGAGAGATAATGAAAACCGTGTAATGTATAATGATAGGGAGAGTGTGACACTTCTCAAGGGAGACGCCGAGAGACCATGTTTGCGAGGATAGGAGCAACATGAAGTGAGCGTGCGGGTGAGCTGGAGAAAAGAGAGTGATGGCTACCTGAAGGAGCATGCATGCGAGAGAGATGGGCGTGAAAGGAGTGAACAAAAAACGGATTCAAATATTTGAATTCGAGATGATGATACATGTAATCCATACTTGAACCAAAATTGATCTATCAAACATGCATACTCATATGAATTCACGCACATCTATGTTATTTAATATGTAGATATTACTGATCCATACATTTTAGTAGAACATAATTTGGTTAAATTTTTTCGAATTCAACCTTAAGATTTCGAGATCGTTGTATTTGTAAATCATATTATACATATAAAGGAGTAGAATTCTTTGTTGTGCTTTTGAAAGTATATATGTAAAAAAATGATGTATATAGAATGTAATTCCAATTGAAAATGGATCCTGCCCGAAAAAAAATAGTAGAATACAAACGGGATTCGAATTGAGTTGGCACGGTAAACGTGCACTATGCAAAATTTGAACGAAGCGGGGAAAATCGCAGTAACCGCCCGAAACCAAAATCTGCGAGATGGAAATCACTACTACCTATCCCTGCCGCGCAAAGCCTATCTTCTGGATTTCAATAGGTTTTGATAGGGGTAGGTTTGTAATTTCACCCAAACGTGACGTAACCGCCTCTCACCCGGATTCATACACGGTGGGCGCCAAAACACACTGTGCCCTCGGCCGAAATCGACTCCCTCCCCGATTCATATTCATACACGGTGGGCGCCAAAAACAAACTCTCGTCGGCAAATATTCGGTGTATGCGATATTACCGTCCTATCCCCAACCGACTAATGTTGCTGTGATGTAGTAGAAATTTGAAACGGGGCTAAGTTTGTAAATTTCCTCGCATTTGAGACAAGCGCGCCCTGACCACATGGTTCCCCCCTTCCTCTCTACCTCCCTTTTCCCCATTCGTACCGTGGGCGCCAAAACACCGTCTCCGCCCCACCCTCCTCCGTCCGCCGCCGTCCGCCACCCCATCCACCACCGTCCTCCTCCACCATCCCGGAGGTGATACCCCGACGCCGCCGTCCATTACAAGAGATCGACCTCTCTCATCCACGCCTTCGGATCGGGATCCTTGCATCCCGTCCTCTCGCTTCATCCCCGCCGTCGTCCACCTTGCCAGCGCCGCTCCTATGACCGTCTCGTCCACCGCGCCCTGCCGCCACCGTCTACCCTCCTAGATCTGCTTCCACGCTGCCGACAGCCATCACTACCGCAGCACCGTCAAATTCTCACCAGATGCGTACATGGCGCCGCACCAGAGGCGGTACTCTTTCGTATCTGCTCAACTTATTTACTCTGATTTACTCTGATTTACTCTGATTTACTCCAGCAAGAAAATAGATCTCCACTGCTTTACTCTGATTTCTTGTCTTGGTTGCGAAGTTGCCTTTGTCAGGTTTGCACCTATAGATCCGCCATGGCACACTCAACACTATACTCCCAATGCTTATGGTTGTCCCCTTTTATATTCCACACTAGTTAAATCATAGTAGACTAAATTTCAAAATTGGGTCAGTCAATTTTTCAGAGCTCGCCGGAGTTTGGCGGTGCGATCGAAGGGGCTCGGGTGGTTGTGGGGCCTCGCCGAACAAAGAAAACTCGACGCGGGTGGGTGTGGGGGTGGCGGAGGAACACAGGCGATGGGGGCCGGTGGTCTGGCCAGCGGCCCGTGCGGTGTTCCGTATGGGAAGAATCACAGACGATTAAGAAGAAGGGTTAGGAGACGTAGGATCTTCATCTAACCACCTAAAATGGTCAAGAGACAGCTGGGAGTTGCATTCTTAATGCGCTTTGGTTCATCATGTGTGGGCACTGCGCAACCAACATTTTATTATCCAAAATCTGCTTGCTCTTCTTTACCATGTTCGATAGAGCTGTGACACAAAACGTAGGACCGACTCCAGCAGACTGTACCCATACTTCACTGGCCACACCACTAGCCCCACCACACAGGACCTGCACTCCAGCAAAAGGTATACTAATTTCATTTGCCATAGCACCAGTTGTACCACAAAAAAATCCCACTCCAGCAAAAAGTACAACAAGTCCACCGGCCGAAGACCTATCCCAACTGCAGAGACGGCCAATTCCTGCAGATTGGAACCCCATTCCATTTATTCCCAGTTTAAAAGACAATGCTTTCAATGTTGTTAGGGACTACGTGCATATATTCCCATCATGGGAAGATTATTGTGAAGACAAACACCATTTTCACATCTTCCTGTCCAACTTACGTGTAAGTGCTATTATTCATCGTTATTATTTTCTTGTTTTCTGCTGATTGATCACATCAATGATTTACATTACATTGTTGTAACTAGGTGAGGGTCAATCTGGATAGACATGACGAGGAAAGCTTGCTTGTGCTTTTCAAGGAAGCATTGCAGCAGTATCGGTGTTACATGAGGAAATCACACTTTGGTGGAAAATCTATAAACGAATTTCTGGTGAAGTCTCCTATGCTAAATTTAGAAGACATTGAATGGAAAAACATTGTTATGCACTGGTCTCGTTCCTAGGATGAGGTACTGTCTATGAAATCACATGACAATTTGAACTTCTACTTTTCCGCATGTGCCTTACAGATCTTGTTTGCAGGAAATCTGCTCGAAGAAGAATTCCGGTTTGAAAAGAACGACAGGATATCGCAAATATGCTTCCCGCTGCTTTGCTCTTGTTAGTACCTATTGTCCTGTATCACTATATTTGCATACATACCTGGTTCATTATTTGACAGCAGTATGCATGATAGCTTGCTTATCAATTGTTCGCTCCAAATTCTTCAGTATCCAATGCCAATGTTTTTTTAGCTCTGCATTGTTCTTGTAAGTACATGCTGTCCTTTATCAATGTACTTATAATGACACGTAGTTGTTCATGTACCATCACTTTGCAGCTTATTTTCCTTCGCCCTCCATTCTCTACACATCAGATCTATATTTACTCTTACCATAAGGTTGGTACTGAAGAAGTTTAGCTGTGCATTGCTCTTGGCTGTACCTTTTGCCTGTATCGCTGCACTTACATTTATAGCTACTTGGTTATGTAGCATCACTCTCCATCTTATCTTAAATACTCTCCATTTTTTTTGTATATTATCACATCTATATTTACTCTTAACAAAATGTAGAATAAAGGCAATGCTTATGAAGAAGATTATGTGGTAAACTTCTTGAATTGCCCCCCCCATCAGCATGGACAAGGCCTTTATAGAGCCTGTCTTCACCAATAATGTAAGTTTGTCCATCTCAAGCCTTCAAACTTTGTTGTATATATTTGGATAGGCATGACTGCAAAAGCTGTTTATTTTTGGTGTTTGCATCAAATTGCATGTTTAAAGTTTATTATGTACTCCCTCTGTTCCAAAATAGATGACCCAATTTTGTACTAAAGTTAGTATAAAGTTGGGTCACCTATTTTAGAATGGAGGGAGTAGTTCATAAACAAAAGTTTGTCCTTTCTCAATTTAAGTTTTCAGTTGTACAACCAAGTTCCTTATTCATACCATGTAAATTAAAGTATACAGAGCAAGTGATCTTCTTTTGCACTGCATGTATGCTTCTGTTAGTCATCCGTAATCCAGTGGTGTGGTGAACCTACCCACTACAGCACAATGTCATATTCTGCAATGTCTTAACTATGAACAATGTCATATCATTCTACTACTCCCTCCATCCAAAAATACTTGTCATTGAAATGGATGTATCTTGATGTATTTTAGTTCTAACACATCCATTGTGATGACAAGTAATTCTGGACGGAGGGAGTATTATTTAAACCGTCTCTTTATTTGCCAATCTGAAATGGGATAAATTGATAGCACACTAACCATTGATACTTATGAGTTCTTGATCTGTAATCTAGTGGTGTCGTGAAGCTGCCAACTCCTTCACAATGTCATTTCCTGCCATGTCTTGACCTGAACAATACCATATTGTGTTAATGCAATTTTAAACTGTGTCACTTTATTCGTCAGTAAGAAATGTGATGAATTGTCAGCACTGATACTTTTATGTGCAAAACCTGTCATCTGTCTGCTTGTTTATCTTTTAGAGTGAGGAAGATTTAAGTGTTGAACAAGCGTAGTCTCATCATCTTGCTCAGCCGCTTGCGCTGCAGCTCCCAGCAGGGCTAACCTTTCTTGAATTCTATTGAAGTGATGTCGGTTTTGTATATTATTTTGTCGGCGTGTTTATTTGCACTGGTGGCGATCTTTGATGCCCAGTGTATGTAATCTGCTGTCTGCTTGTGCTTTATTATCATAGTGGCGAACTTTGATGACCAGTGGATGTAATATGCTATAATTTCTTTATTGTATAGTCTAGGTTTTTTTCTTATTCACGATGCTGCAGTTATTTTACTGTCTTCGCAGTAAACCAGCCAAACCGTAAAATTATGGTACATAATCGGGCCGTCATGCAATCACGATGTAGGTTGGGCCTGAAACGTGCCGAACAGCTAACGGGCTGGCAGCAGCCCGAAATGAACCCCAGCCCATGATTGTGCAAATCAAAACATGGGCTTTTAACAGGCCAAAATTGCCTCGGTCCTTGTTTGGCCCAATCAGATATCAGCTGCGAGTAGGCCGGATGCAAACCGGGCCGTAGTTAGGCCCAACTATATGACGGGCATTTAATAGGCCGAAATTAATATAGTGCCGAAATGTTAAACGGGTCCTTAAGAGCCCAAAACTAATGTCAGGCCGAATTACTAAGTGGGCCTCTAGCAAGTGGGCCCAAAAGCATAGTGTCCAGTTGACGGGCCAAATCTGATATGGGCCATAATTGAGCCCATAGCCTCTTAAAGGGCCGTACCTGATGTGGGTCGTAATTTGGCCCAGAACGTGGTAGGCTTTTAACGAGCCGGATCTCATATGGGCCACTATTACGCCCAGAACGTGGTAGGCCATTAACGGACCAGATCAAATATGGGCCGGCATGTGGCCCAAAACATGGCAGCCAGTTAATGGGCCGGCCTACTAGGGCCCTCAAATTCTTGTGGGCCTACAGCTGGGCCGGCCCATTAATGTCGGTGAAATCTCGTGGGCCTTTAGCCAGGCCGGCCCATTATGATCCGCAAGAATCTTGTGGGCCTTTACCTGGGCCGACCCATTATGGCAAACAAAAATCTTGTGGGGCTTTACCTGGGCCGGCCCATTATGGCCCGTGAAATCTTGTGGGCCGTTAGTTGGGCCAGCCCATTATGGCCCGCAAAATCTCTTGGGCCTTTAGCTGGGCTGGCCCATTATGGTCCGCAAAATCTTGTGGGCCTTTAGTTGGGCCGGCCCATTAAAACTTGATGGGCTGGTCCATGTGTCAACATATCATAGGCGCGTCTCGCCCATTGGATGAGTGACACCTGTGCCAGCGCGGACCTCACACGTGTCTCCTCCAGCCAATGATGATTTTACACGTGGAAAATCCCCATTGGTCGGTGCTGTTAACGGGTTATCGGATCCAAAACCCGACCCGATAGCTTAACAACGTTCCGTTACGGTGGATGCCACATGTCAGTCACCCTTGACGAAAGCACTTCTGTGACGCGCGATTTATCGTCATGGAAGTGGACACTTCCGTGATGATAATTTTGGTAATGTCATGGAACACTTCTACGACGGCACAGGTATGACTATCTTGATTCTGTCATAAATTTGTCATGGATGTACATGCATGACAAAAAACGCGACCTACTGTGACAAACACGTATCATCACGGAAGTGTATTTTTTTGTAGTGTTCAGTGCCGCTACTTCTACGACATCCATGGATATTGACGAGGAGCATGGTGATGCGGAAACCGCAGATGCGGCCAGCTCTCGGGCAGGTATGGTTTTATAACTGCACCTATGCTCTATCAATGAGCTTTTTGGGTCGACTGAAACTTCACTGTCGAATGTTTGCAGCACAAATGTATATTATCCAGCTCCCTAATGATGATGATGAGGATGTGCCTCCGAAAAGTGCTGGGAGGAGAGGAAAAACTTTGAGCAAGAGGGTGCTTGGAGCCAGAACGCCTCACTCGGCGTCTGAACCTACGGTCCAACAACTCAATGATCCAGCACGGGCTTTAGTCTCTTTTGCCAATCCTTTGTCGACTGACCAACCTTCAACATTGACTACTCAAGCTCCAGAACAGACTGCACAAGTTCAGGCTTCTACTCCATCAACTCCGTCACCTGTTCCATCATCTCTCATGTTTGCTACGCATCCCGTCCCAAAGGACCAAGTAGGAGCTGCCAAGGAGGCCATGATTCAGGCAGGTCTGATGATGGACCGACTGAAGGTGGTGTATGGAACCAGTAAGGCCGCATATGATGCCAGCTCTGCTCTTCAAGCGAATGTCCGAGTAAGTGGGATTGTAAGTTGATTTCCGATTGTTTTTTCCATCTTGGCCCTTGTTCTGTTAAGATATGCTCCCAGCAAACTACTGCTTTATTATTCGTAAGATGTTCATACATCTATCTTGAGTTTGCCGCTTCCATCTGTTCACGCACTAGGTGTTTTCTTTTCACTTTGTAGCTCTTTCAATTGAGTCGACCAGGTCGTGTTTGAGTGAGATCTTGGTCCAGTGGGGGCACGCTGAGTGCACCCACTAGGTGTAGTCCCCGAGACCATTGTTGAATGTTTGATTCAGCGGGGGTCTTTTCAAAATGTTTGCTTGAAGTACTTCCACTCGACCTAGCCAGGTCGTGTCGAGTGGGAACTAAACCAGTGGGGCCACGCAAAGTGCACCCACTAGGTGTAGTCCCCGAGACCACGGTCGACTGCACATAGTCGACGGTGGTTTGAGAACCAATGATGTTGTTGTTTGTTTGTTTTTTTACTCCTTCCACTCGAGCTGGCCTGACCATGCTAAGTGGAAATGAAACCAGTGGGGGAATGCTAAGTGCACCCACTGGGTGTAGTCCCCGAGACTGTTGTTGGATGTTTGATTTGGAAGCAGTCTTAGAACTCTTTTGCTATGTAATTTACTCTTGCACTTTTCCATTCAGAAGTAACTGTCGACTGAATTGTCTTGCTGTTATTTGTAGAAATCCTGTGATCTTGGGACTCAATATGCTGCTGTGGAACATGAGAAAATCCAACTCAAGCTGGACATGGATCTGGCCAAGGAGAACTTGAAGAAGGCTCAAGATGAAGTGGTAATCATGGGAGGTAATGACTCGTCGACTACGCGCCTCGTTGTTTTATCCTTTCCATCTTTTGAACAGAGTGATTCCAGTCGAATAGATGTGCAAGATAAAATCGCCAAGTCCAAGCTCATCTGAGGAATGTTATTTCTTTAGACAAAATGAAGCAGGCTCTAGAGCAGAAGGACCTTGCTCTTGCTGCGGCACAGAGGACAGCGAGTGAGAAGACTGAACTTGCCGACCGAAAGCTGGCTTCGGTCGGAGAGTTGGAAGATGAAAATGCCAAGCTGAAGACTGTTGTTGACAAGGCAAAAAAAGAGGTCGTGCAACTGAAGGAGGAAAAGGTGGCTTTAACTCAGAAGAGGGACGAGCTGGAAACTTATCTTGGTGATCTCGCCAAGAAAATGTTCCTGATGCTTGAAGGTATTCCCTCTTATCCTACTGATTGCAAAGAACTTGAAGATGTTGCCGCTAATTCACTACCTTTCTGTGTGTGCGGAATTCTGTCAGAACTTTGAGGAGGAAACTGGGCGGATCAAGACAGGAATGGACCCCATCAACTCCCCCATCAAGAATGAAGCTGCTTTGAATGTACTACAACTGGAATCTCGTCTTGCGAGCATCTTGGACTACATTGCCTGACCGAAAGTTGCAATGTCTCGGGTCAACAAGGAGCTCTGGCCAGAGGATGTGCTTCTGAATGACCTCGAGTCACTGATGACTCGACTGACCTCGAGTCACTGATGACTCGACTCAAAAGCATCCCTGACCGAGTGCAAGCATGAAAAAAATCAGCTTCGTGCTGAGGTGCTGATGTGGCTCTATCACTCATCTGAGTTCATTGTAAGGACGTCAAGGAAGAGAAGTTGAAGGCTCTCCAGGTGGCAAACACCAAGAAGCATCAATTTCAATCTTTCATGGAGACCTTCATCGATGCGGCCACTCGCATCGCAGACGGTATTGATCTGGACGCCTTTGTTGAGCCAGCAAGTCCTCCTCCTGCCGAGTGAAAACACTTGATAACTTGACTTTATTTGCCTCGGAATGCCGAGTGATTTTGTAGTCGTTAAAATCCTTCGGTCCTGATGCTCGAATACTTTTGATTGTGATGTTGAACTCTATTGGATTTATCCAAACTTGGTTGTTTTATCTGAATGTAGTTGCTTTGTTTCCAATGTTCTTGAATTTTCTTGGTTTTGGCGAATCTGGAATCGCGACTAAATCTCCGAGTGAGAAGCTGCTCTTCACCTGGAGTCAATGTTGTACTTGTGGTGCATCTTAGAGTGTATCGAGGTGTTGTACTTGTGGCACATCTCAGAGTGCGTTTAGACGTTGTACTTGTGGCGCATCTAAGACTGCGTCCAGATGTTGTACTTGTAGTGCAGCTCGAAGTGCACCTTGTTGTGTTATATGAAACTTAGGCGAGTATGGGAGCGCAGCTAAGCCCCCGAGTGAGGGGATTTCTCTACACTCAGAGTGTTATTGAAACTTAGACGAATACGGGATCACAACTAAGCCCCTGAGTGAGAGGATTGCTCTTCACTCGGAGTGTTTTTGAAACTTAGGCGAGTATGGGATCGCAGCTAAGCCCCCGAGTGAGAGGATTGCTCTTCGCTCGGAGTGTTTTTGAAACTTAGGCGAGTACGGGATCACAGCTAAGACCTTGAGTGAGAGGATTGCTCTTCACTCGGAGTGTTTTTGAAACTTAGGCGAGTACGGGATCATAGCTAAGACCCCAAGTGAGAGGATTGCTCTTCACTCGG
>NC_041389.1:582604622-582677353 GCF_002162155.2 Triticum dicoccoides
AGTGAATTGCTATTCACTCGGAGTGTTTTTGAAACTTAGGAGAGTACGGGATCGTAGCTAAGCCCCCGAGTGAGAGGATTGCTCTTCACTCTGAGTATTTTTAAACTTAGGCAAGCACGGGATCGCAACTAAGCCCTCGAGTGAGAGGGTTGCTCTTCACCCACAGTATGTTTTGAAACTTAGGCGAGTACGGGATCGCAGCTAAGCCCCCGAGTGAGAGGATTGGTCTTCACTCGGAGTGTTTTGAAACTTAGGCGAGTGCGGGATCGCAGCTAAGCCCTCGAGTGAGAGGGTTTCTCTTCACTCGGAGTATGTTTTGAAACTTAGGCGAGTACGGGGTCGCAGCTAAGCCCCCAAATGAGAGGGTTTTTGTTCACTCGGAGTATGTTTTGAAAATTAGGCGAATGGGTTCGCGGCTAAGCCACCCACTGGGGGATTTGGACACAAGTATATGTTAAAACAATCATTTTGTGACTGTGGGAATCATGTCTTTGATAAACAATCTGAAAAGTACTTCTTATTACATCTCGACAATCCAAGTGTTTTAGGTATAAAAGCGGCGGAGCAGATCCGCGTTCCAGGAGTGCGGCTCGTCCTTCTTCTTAGCTACATTGTAAAGGTGATATGCTCCATTGTGAAGCACTTTGGTGATGATGAAGGGGACTTCCCAGGCAGGGGCGAGCTTATGAGGCAGTTGCTAATCCACTCAGAGCACAAGGTCTCCATCCTGAAATGCACGACGTCTAACATTTCGAGCATGGAATCAACGAAGATCTTGCTGATAGATGGTCGACCGGATCAAGGTCATCTCTCTCTCCTCTTCCAGAAGATCAACATTGTCTTGACGTGCTTGTTCGGCTTCAGCTTCTGAGAAGAGCTCCACTCGGAGTGCATTGTGGAGCAAATCACTCGGAAGTACGGCTTCATCTCCATACACCATGAAGAAAGGAGTTCGACTAGTCGACCAGTTGGGAATTTTCCTCAATCCCCACAAGACGGAAGGCAACTCAGTCACCCAATCACCTACTACATGCTTGAGGTCGCGCATCAATCGGGGTTTTAGCCCTTGTAGGATCAAACCATTTGCTCTTTCGGCTTGTCCATTCGACTGCTGGTGTGCAACGGATGCATAGTCAACCCGAGTGCCTTGGGAAGCACAAAAAGCTCTGAATTCATCAAAATCGAAGTTTGAACCGTTAGCTATGATGATGATGTGTGGAAATCCATATATGGATATTAACTCTTTGATGAAAGTGATGGCTGTGCTCGAGTCAGGGTTCTTGATGGGTTTGGCTTCAATCCACTTAGTGAACTTGTCGACTGCCATGAGCAGATGCGTGAAGCTGCTTCTGCCGGTCCTTAGGGGCCTGACCATGTCGAGTCCCAAACAGCAAATGGCCAGACGAGTGGAATAGTCTTTAAGGTCGATGCAGGTTTGTGGGACATGTTTGAGTAAAACTGGCAACCTTCGCACTTCTCAACTATCTCTTTTGCCATTTCATTTGCCCACGGCCAGTAGAATCCTGCTCGGTATGCTTTGGCCACGATGGTCCGGGAGGACGCATGGTGACCACAGGTCCCCGAGTTGATCTCGTTTAAGATTAGTCGACCTTCTTCTAGAGAGATACACCACTGAGCAACACCAGTTACACTTTCTCTGAAAAGCTGATCGCCTATAACTATGAAGGCTTTGGATATGCGGACGATCTGACGAGCCTCATCCTCATCTTCTAGGAGCTCCTACCTGAGCAGGTACACAATATATGGCACTATCCAGTCAGAGATGATTACCAAAACCTCTATGATTAGGTCAACCACTACTGGGACTTTGACTTCAGTCGGATCAATTGAACTTATCGGTTGTGGGGGCTCCTTGGTAAAGGGATCTTCTTGAACCGACGGGGTGTGGAGGTGCTCCAAGAACACATTACTGAGAATAGGTCTTCGAGTGGAACCTATTTTCGCCAGATCATCAGCTGCTTGATTCTTGAGTCGGGGAATGTGGTGGAGCTCCAACCCTTCAGACTTCTTTTCTAATTTTCTCACTGCATTGCAATATCCAGTCATAGAAGGGCTCCTGATGTCCCACTCCTTCATCACTTGATTTACCACCAAATCTGATTTGCCGTAAACCATCAGGCGATGCATGCCAAGTGAGATGGCCATACGCAACCCATATAGAAGTGCTTCATATTCAGCTTCATTATTGGAGGAATCAAAGTGAATATGGAGAACATAATTGAGCTTATCGCCCCTTGGGGATACCAGGACCACTCCAGCTCCGGAACCATTCAGCATCTTAGATCCATCAAAGAACATGGTCCAATGCTCCGAGTGAACTTGAGTCAGTTGCTGTTGCTCAACCCACTCGGCCAAGAAATCTGCAATTGCTTGAGACTTAATTGCCTTTTTTGCTTCGAACTTGATATCCAGAGGAAGAAGTTCAGTTGCCCACTTTGCCACTCAACTGGTTGCATCTCGATTGTTCAAAATCTCTGACAATGGAGCGTCGCTGACGACTGAAACCGAGTGGCTTGCGAAGTAATGTGCAAGTTTCTTCATGGTCAGATAAATTCCATAGACAAGCTTCTAGTAATGCGGATACCTTTGCTTGGACAGAGTCAGAACTTCAGAAATGTAATACACTGGGCGCTGAACCTTATAGGCTTTGCCTTCTTCCTCCCGCTCAACCGTGAGCACGTGCTGACAACTTGTCCAGTAGCTGCGATATATAATAACAGAGGCTCTTTGCTGATTGGAGCAGCAAGCACCAGCTGGGTAGAAGGCAGGGCTTTGAGCTCTACAAACGCAGCTTCAGCTTCAGGAGTCCAGTCGAATGTATCAGACTTTTTCATCAGTTAGTAAACAGGTAATTGTCGGTGTCAAAACTGGTAGATCTCGGGTAGGTCCCGATCTGTGCGTCTAAGGATCAAAGGTAACAGGAGGCAGGGACACGATGTTTTACCCAGGTTTGGGCCCTCTTGATGGAGGTAATACCCTAGGTCCTGCTTGATTGACTTTGATGAGTATAGGGGTTACAAGAGTTGATCTACCTCGAGACCGTAGTGGCTAAAACCCTAGATGTCTAGCCTGTATGATTATGATTGCCTCTACGGACTAAACCCTCCGGTTTATATAGACACTGGAGGGGACTAGGGTTGCACAAAGTCTATTTACAAAGGAAGGAAACTACACATCCGGATGCCAAGCTTGTCATCCACGCCAAAGAGAGTCCCATCCGGACACGGGAGAAGGCCTTCGGTCTTGTATCTTCACAGCCCATCAGTCCAGCCCATGTCACATAGGCCGGATCCCCGAGGACCCCATAATCCAGGACTCCCTCAGTAGCCCCCGAACTTGCCTTCAATGACGACGTTGTAAGGCTTCATCTCTTCGGCTTTGCAAGGCAGGTTCTCCATTGTACTTCGTATAGTTCAACTTTTGCATTTAAGTACCATATCCTTTAGCTTATGTGCCGCCATCGCCTCGGCTTCCACGTGTCAAATGAATACGAAGGATCTAGGCATTTTTACAAGTAAACCCTTGACCGTGTAGGGAAGGCGTCTATTTAAAGAGATTGAATCCCAGATGCCATCCCCCACCACACGAAAATCCTTAGAGCTTGCCATAGGAATCCATCCAAACATGGCTGGCGCTCCTAGTTCTTCCTCCCACCCCCTCGGTCCTAAAAAAGGTGATTGGGAGAGCTGCTCAGTATCCCATGCCCAGTTGACCAACCTTCATATGCAAGGATATCCCACCTCCTCGGATCTTGTCCTCGTTTGGGCGGGATTAACCTCTTTCAACGATAAAGCCTTGGCGGATAATTTCCCCAACCCTACTAAAGGGTAACGGGTGTGCTTTGTTTCTTTCCTGCTGAGAGGCGTGGGATTTCCGATTCATCCTTTCTTCAGAGGTCTTCTGGAGTATTACGACCTCCAACTGCAAAATCTCACGCCAGTCTCCATTCTGCACATAGCAGGATTCCTTGCTCTTTGCGAGCTATTCCTAGGCTGTGAGGCCCATTTCGCTTTGTGGAGGAAATATTTCGGCCTCGTCCCCCGCTCCCAAGAGGGATCCATATTCGAGGTGGGCGGCGCTGAAATATGGCGCATAGCCAGAATAGGATACCTGTCTGGCACTCCGAGGAATGCATCCGAAGAGTGGCCCTCCGAGTGGTTTTACATCGAAGACGTAGTTCTCCCGGACCCAATCTGGCAAGGTCTTCCTGAATTTTTCGCTGCTCCTTTAAAGAAGCGCGCCAGTTGGTGTCCCCGAAGCTATGAAGAAGAAGACATCACAGAGATGAAAAGTCCAGTGAGCAAGATTAGAATACGCTCCCATTTTGGACTGTCTATAGTCAAGGTGATGGCGATTTCAATAACGCGATGCGTCTAGTGATACGTCTCCAACGTATCTATAATTTGTGAAGCATTCATGCTATTATATAACCTGTTTTGAATGATTATGGGCTTTATTATACACTTTTATATTACTTTTGGGACTAACCTATTAACCGGAGGCCCAACCCATATTGTTGTTTTATTGCCTGTTTCAGTATTTTGAAGAAAAGGAATATCAAACGGAGTCCAAATGGAATGAAACCTTCGGCAGCATGATTTTTGGAAACATTATGATCCAGGAGACTTGGAGTGCAAGCCGGGGGGTCATCAAGGAAGCCACGAGACAGGGGGGCGTGCCCACCCCCTCTGGGCGTGCCCTACCCTCTCATGGGCCCCTTGAGGCTCCCCCGACCGACTTCTTTCACCTATATAAGCCTACGTACCCTAAAAACATCGAATGTCAAGATAGATCGGGAGTTCCGCTGCCGCAAGCCTTTGTAGCTACCAGAAACCTCTCGGGATCCCTTCCCGGCACCCTGCCGGAGGGGGGATCCTTCATCGGTGTCCATGTTCATCATCCCGACGCTATCCATGACGAGGAGGGAGTGGTTCACCCTCGGGGCTGAGGGTATGTACCAGTAGCTATGTGTTTGATCTCTCTCTCTCGTGTTCTCTCTCGTGTTCCCTCTATGGCACGATCTTGATGTATCCCGAGCTTTGCTATTATAGTTGGATATTATGATGTTTCTCCCCCTCTACTCTCTTGTGATGCTTTGAGTTTTCCCTTTGAAGTTATCTTGTCGGATTGAGTCTTTAATGATTTGAGAACACTTGATGTATGTCTTGCCGTGATTATCTGTGGTGACAATGGGATATCATGTGCCACTTGATGTATGTTTTGGTGACCAACTTGCGGGTTCTGCCCATGAACCTATGCATAGGGGTTGGCACACGTTTTCATCTTGACTCTCCGGTAGAAACTTTGGGGCACTCTTTGAAGTACTTTGTGTTGGTTGAATAGATGAATCTGAGATTGTGTGATGCATATCGTATAATCATGCCCACGGATACTTGAGGTGACAATGGAGTATCTAGGTGACATTAGGGTTTTGGTTGATTTGTGTCTTAAGGTGTTATTCTAGTATGAACTCTATGATAGATTGAGCGGAAAGAATAGCTTCATGTTATTTTACTACCAACTCTTGAATAGATAGAACATAAAGGATAACTTTGAGGTGGTTTCGTACCCTACCATAATCTCTTCGTTTGTTCTCCGCTATTAGTGGCTTTGGAGTGACTCTTTGTTGCATATTTAGGGATTGTTATATGATCTACCTATGTTATTATTGTTGAGAGAACTTGCACTAGTGAAAGTATGAACCTTAGGCCTTGTTTCCTACCATTGCAATACCGTCTACACTCACTTTTATCGCTTGCTACCCTACTGTTTTTATAATTTCAGATTACAAATACCTTTATCTACTATCCATATTTCACTTGTATCACCATCTCTTCGTTGAACTAGTGCAACTATACAATATACCATTGTATTGGGTGTGTTGGGTACACAAGAGAGTCTTTGTTATTTGGTTGCAGGGTTGTTTGAGAGAGACCATCTTCATCCTACGCCTCCTACAGATTGATAAACCTTAGGTCATCCACTTGAGGGAAATTTGCTACTGTCCTACAAACCTGTGCACTTGCAGGCCCAACAACGTCTATCAGAAGAAGGTTGTGTAGTAGACATCAAGCTCTTTTCTAGCGCCGTTGCCGGGGAGGTGAGTGCTTGAAGGTATATCTTTAGATCTTGCAATCGAATATTTTTGTTTCTTGTTTTATCACTAGTTTAGTCTATAAAAGAAAACTGCAAAAAAATGGAATTGAGTTTGTCTCATACGCTTCATCTTTTTAATATCTTTCGTGAGAATGATGGTAAGGAAAATTGTGCTCAAGTGCTAGAAGAAGAAATCTATAAGATGTTTGTCACTAAATCTTTGAATTATGAGCATGATTGCATTGTTGTTAGTATGAACTCTTTGAATATCCATAGTACTAATGATGATTGCACTAGTCATGATGAAAATTTCTCTTATGAGCATGTCAACTTTTGTGGAGTGCATGTTTGCGTGAACACACCGAATAGAGAATATATATATTGCAAGAGGCATAAGCATTTAGAAACTAAATGATTGCAAGAAAGGCTTAATGTTAGTGCTGAAAATTTAAGATATCTTGACCGTTGTGAACTTTGCAATGAAAGTGGTCATTTAAATCTCCGATGCAAATTGTTTCATGATCGAATCGTGTCCAAAAATTGTGATGATTTCATCTCCCTTACTCATTACAATGAACTTAGTTTGCTTTTGGGTTATGAAGAATTGAAACATGCAACTAAGCTTATTCCAAAATTTAATCTTGAGCATTTCCTTGATATTGATCTAGAGAAGATTTATATGTATTGTACGGTGAATTGCATTGAAAATCCTTATATTGCCAATTACCTCAAGAAAAGAAAGCAAATAGAAGATGATGAGAATACTAATGAAAGGGAAGAGACTTCCCAATCTCCTCCTATTATTTCTTATGATGAATCAGGTAACGAGGAGGAGCTTTCTATTCAACCAATCCCATCAATAAAGAGGGTTGAACCCACACATAATGTGAAGAAGAAAAGGAAGAGAAGGGGCAGCAAAGGTAAAAATGTATCCCTCCCAAATGATGTTGCTACTACTACTCATTGTGATGATGATGATTGCTATACTATTGGTGCTATCCATACTATTAATGATGAGAGTGGTTATGCTTATGATATGAAAGGGCCCAAGCTTGGGGAAGCTATGTTTGATGAGGATGACAAATTTGAGAATATATTTACTGAAATTAATGTTTGTCCCAAGCTTGGGGTATGCTATGTTTAATGAAGATGATATTTTTAGCCTCCCAAGTTTTGATATGCAAAGTTGTTATGATGATAGCATGCCGCTTGCCTATGATGATTATATTGATGAAAGTGGGTTTGGAAGAGTGTCAACTTTAGGAAGTAGTGATCCCACTATTTTGGAAGATGTTGAATCTTATTGTGATGAATATGAAAGTGGATTTGGAAGAGTGTCAACTTTATTTAGTGATGATTCCACTATCTTGGAAGAGGTTTCAATCGATTATGGTGAGAACAAAGTTGCTACTTATGATGATTATTGTGATGAAACTTATGCTAACAAAAGTAGTGATGATTATATTTATAAAACTTGTCATGATTATGATTACCCTTTTTCTGAACATTACTCTTTTAATGTGGAAACAATTTATAGTATTCAAGTCTCTTATGATACTCCCACCATTCCGAATGAGAAGAATTTTGCTTATGCGGAGAGTAGTAAATTTTCTATGCTAGTAGATCATGAAAAGAATGATTTAGGTGCTGGTTATATTGTTGAATACATTCATGATGCTACTGAAGTTTATTACGAGGGAGGAACATATGCTTGTAGGAATTGCAATAATATCAAGTTTCTTCTCTATGTGTTGAAAATTTTGAAGCTATGCTTGTTTTACCTTCCTATGCTAGTTGATTATTGTTCCCATAAGTTGTTTGCTCACAAAATCCCTATGCATAGGAAGTGGGTTAGGCTTAAATGTTCTAGTCATATTCTTCATGATGCTCTCTTTATGTTTCAATTCTTATCTTTTATGTGAGCATCATTGCCATCATCATGCCTAGCTAGAAAGGCATTAAAGAAAAGCGCTTGTTGGGAGACAACCCAATATTTACCCTTACTGTTTTTGTGTGTTCACATTATTATGCTACTGTAGTAATCATTTTTATAGCTTTTATTTCAATAAAGTGCCAAGTAGAGCCTTTGGGAAGACTTGGGTGAAGTCTTTATGATCTTGCTGTAAAAAACAGAAACTTTAGCGCTCACGAGATTAGCTGACAGTTTTTACTGGAGAGTGCTTTTAGGGTAATTCTTTTTGAAGATGATTAATAGACAAACTTTTCAGGTCCACCAATTTATTTCATAATTTTTGGGGTTCCAGAAGTATAAGTTTGATACATATTACTACAGACTGTTCTGTTTTTGACAGATTCTGTTATCTATGTGTTGTTTGCTTATTTTGATGAATCTATGGCTAGTATGTAAGGGTATGAACCATAGAAAAGTTGGAATACAATAGATATTACAACAATATATATAAAGAATTAGTTCATTACAGTACCAAAAGTGGTGGTTTGTTTTTTTACACTAACGGAGCTTACGAGTTTTGTTTTGAGTTTTGTGTGGTTGAAATTTTCAAGTTTTGGGTAAAGATTCGATGGACTATGGAATAAGGAGTGGCAAGAGCCTAAGCTTGGGGATGAACAAGGCACCCCAAGGTAATATTCAAGAACAACCAAGAGCCTAAGCTTGGGGATGCCCCGGATGGCATCCCCTCTTTCGTCTTCGTTCATCGGTAACTTTACTTGGAGCTATATTTTTATTCACCACATGATATGTGTTTTGCTTGGAGCGTCAATTTATTTTGTTAGTATTTGCTTGCTGTTATATATAATAATATTTTTGATCTATATTTTCAATAAAAATGTCAAGGATAGCGTTTACCATGCTTATTTTGCTAGTATACATGTTGCTGTTTGAAAACATAAAGTTTACCGCTGTTGCAAAAATTCCCTAAAAAAGTCAGAGAGTGATATAATGTTGAATATTTTGGCGTGATGATATCTGATAAATCTTTTACAGCGTAGTATTTTCCTTATAAATTTTGGAGTTAGGGAAGTATGATGAATCTTGCATTCTTTACAGACTATACTGTTTTGGCAGATTGCTGTTATGTTTGCATTATTTGCGTATGCTTGCTTGTTTAATGATTCTATTTGAGGATAGGAGTATTAAATATGCAGAGACATTTAGTATTAAATGTTGAATAATAATGTTAGTGATTTGTTACAGTAGAAAATGATAAATTTTTGCATTGTCTTATACTAACTTATCTCACGAGTTCTTGTTGAGTTTGGTGTGGATGAAGCTTTCAAGATTTAGGAAACCGTGACATTAAAGGAATTAAGGAGATACAAAAGCTCAATCTTGGGGATGCCCAAGGCACCCCAAGATAATATTTCAAGAAGTCTCAAGCATCTAAGCTTGGGGATGCCCCGGTAGGCATCCCACCTTTATTCTTCAACAATTATCGGTTAGTATCGGTTGAACCTAAGTTTTTGCTTCTTCACATGAGTTGTGCTATCCTTGCAATGCCATTTTATTTTGTTTTGCTTGCTGTTTGAATACGATACCAAGATCTGAAATTCTTAAATGAGAGAGAGTCTTCACATAGTTACATAATTATTTAACTACTCACTGATCTTCACTTATATCTTTTGGAGTAGTTCGTCATTTACTCGTGTGCTTCACTTATATCCTAAGAGTAAATGGTTGAATGAGTTGAATGCCATAAATCTGAAATTATATATGTTTCATTTTCTTATCCCATGGGGAGTAATGACTTCACATATAAGAAGTAGAGGTTGTAAATTTATTGAAGGTTAGCAAGCATTGTATTGGTCATTTGAACAATTCATGAAAGAATATTGAAGGAAGAGAGATTTCACATATAAATATATTATCATAGACATCTTTTATAATTGTGAGCACTCATTAAGTATGACATGCTAAAGAGTTGATGTTGGACAAGGAAGACAACGTAATGGGTTATGTTTTCTCACATTTCAGTTAAAGTACATTGTCATGGATCATTCAAACGTGTTGAGCTTGCCTTCCCCCCTCATGCTAGCCTAAATATCTGTACTAAGTGGGAATACTGGTTGTGCATCCAATATCCTTAAGCCCAGTTTTTGCCATGAGTGTCCACCATATCTACCTATATGCGGTATTTACCTGCCGTTCCAAGTAAATTTGCATGTGCCAAACTCTAAACCTTCAAATTATAATCTGTTTTGTATGCCCGAATTGCTCATGTAGCAACTAGGGGCTGTCAGTGTCTTCCATGCTAGGTGGGTTATTCTCAAGAGGAGTGGACTCCGCTCCTCATTCACGAGAAAGTGGCGGTAACCGGGATGCCCAGTCCCATGATCAAAAAGATCAAAATCAAATCAAAAATAATTCCAAACAAAACTTCCCCAGGAATGTTGTTGGTATGGACGGTACCCCGTTGTTTCGGATGGCCATGGTGTGTGATTATTGGTGGAGGGGGAGTAAACACTTTTACCATTCTGTTTGGGAACCGCCTATAATGTATGTAGTATGGAAGATATTGGGAACTCTGTGTTGTTATGTTGACAATGAGATCATACCTCTCAAAATTATTTATCTCTATTTCAAAATCGAGCTCTGGCACCTCTGCAAATCCCTGCTTCCCTCTGCGAAGGGCCTATCTTTTACTTTATGTCTTTTACTTTTATGCAAGAGTCAAGGTGATCTTCACCTTTCCCTTTTTCATTTTATCCTTCGGCAAGCACTTTGTGTTAGGGTGATCCTGATATATATATCCAATTGGATGTAAGTTAGCATGAACTATTATTGTTGACATCACCCAAAGGTGAATACATTTGGAGGCAACATTATAAGCCCCTATCTTTCTCTGTGTCTGATTAAAACTCCATAACCACAAGTATTGTGTGAGTGTTAGCAATTGTAGAAGACTATATGATAGTTGAGTATGTGGAGTTTGCTAAATCAAAGCTCTGACATAGACCCTTCCTGAAAATAAGATGAATTGCAATTGTTTGATGATTAAGAATGAAGTTTGCTAATTTTCAAGAAAGTTTAGGGTCTATGCTTTAACATGTGAATAGCTTGTTACTTGATTATGAAAAAGTTCTATGAGATGAACTACTGTTATGACATATAAACATGCTAGAAAAGGTGATTGAAATTACCATTGATCAAACTTGTGCACCTGCTAGCATTCACACTTCATAAATTCTTTCTTTATCATTTACCTACTCGAGGACGAGTAGGAATTAAGCTTGGGGATGCTGATACGTCTCCAACGTATCTATAACTTATGAAGCATTCATGCTATTATATTATCTGTTTTTAATGATTAAGGGCTTTATTATACACTTTTATATTACTTTTGGGACTAACCTATTAACCGGAGGCCCAGCCCATATTGTTGTTTTATTGCCTGTTTCAGTATTTCAAAGAAAAGGAATATCAAACAGAGTCCAAATGGAATGAAACCTTCGGCATCGTGATTTTTGGAAAGATTATGATCCAGGATACTTGGAGTGCAAGCCGGGGGGTCATCGAGGAAGCCAAGAGACAGGGGGCGCGCCCTACCCTCTCGAGGGCCCCTCGAGGCTCCGCCGACCGACTTCTTTCGCCTATATAAGCCTACATACCCTAAAAACATCGAATATCAAGATAGATCGGGAGTTCCGCCGCCACAAGCCTCTGTAGCCACTAGAAACCTCTCGAGAGCCCTTCCCGGCACCCTGCCGGAGGGGGGATCCTTCACCGGTGTCCATCTTCATCATCCCGGCGCTATCCATGACGAGGAGGGGGTAGTTCACCCTCTGGGCTTAGGGTATGTACCAGTAGCTATGTGTTTGATCTCTCTCTCTCTCTTTCTCTCTCGTGTTCTCTCTCGTGTTCCCTCTATGGCATGATTTTGATGTATCTCGAGCTTTGCTATTATAGTTGGATCTTATGATGTTTCTCCCCCTCTACTCTCTTGTGATGAATTGAGTTTTCCCTTTGAAGTTATCTTGTCGGATTGAGTCTTTAATGATTTGAGAACACTTGATGTATGTCTTGCCGTGATTATCTGTGGTGACATTGGGATATCATGTGCCACTTGATGTAAGTTCTGGTGACCAACTTGCGAGTTCCGCCCATGAACCTATGCATAGGGGTTGGCACACGTTTTCGTCTTGACTCTCCGGTAGAAACTTTGGGGCACTCTTTGAAGTACTTTGTGTTGGTTGAATAGATGAATCTGAGATTGTGTGATGCATATCGTATAATCATGCCCACGGATACTTGAGGTGACAATGGAGTATCTAGGTGACATTAGGATTTTGATTGATTTGTGTCTTAAGGTGTTATTCTAGTATGAACTCTATGATAGATTGGGTGGAAAGAATAGCTTCATGTTATTTTACTACGAACTCTTGAATAGATAGAACAGGAAGTATAACTTTGAGGTGGTTTCGTACCCTACCATAATCTCTTCGTTTGTTCTCCGCTATTAGTGGCTTTGGAGTGACTCTTTGTTGCATATTGAGGGATTGTTATATGATCTATCTATGTTATTATTGTTGAGAGAACTTGCACTGGTGAACGTATGAACCTTAGGCCTTGTTTCCTACCATTGCAATACCATTTACACTCACTTATATCGCTTGCTACCTTGCTGTTTTTAAAATTTCAAATTACAAATACCTTTATCTACTATCCATATGCACTTGTATCACCATCTCTTCGCCGAACTAGTGCACCTATACAATTTACCATTGTATTGGGTGTGTTGGGGACACAAGAGAGTCTTTGTTATTTGGTTGCAGGGTTGTTTGAGAGAGACCATCTTCATCCTACGCCTCCTACGGATTGATAAACCTTAGGTCACCCACTTGAGGGAAATTTGCTACTGTACTACAAACCTATGCACTTGCAGGCCCAACAACGTCTACAAGAAGAAGGTTGTGTAGTAGACATCATTTAGCCACTTCAATTCAGAAGGCTTTCCATGTGGCATTACAACAAGGAGGATGATGCATCACGCTGTGGGCGCAAGGGTCCAACCAACTTTGCTGCTTTGGCCGCTATGTTAGCTGACCTTTAGAAAGGGAAGAAGGAAGACTTCACTTGTCTTAAATGAAGAGATGGCTTCCCTATGTATAAGCCCATTGAATGGGTAAGTTTTAATCTTTTCCTTTGATTAAGATTAGTCGAGTTTACTCCAGCTACCTTAACAGGAATGGCGAAAATTCGTCGTGGGGATTGACAGCCCCGCTCTATAGCCGGAGAACCATAATCGAGACCTAGATCCCGGATTTGAAGAGGATCTGGATATATTTATAGAATTGAAGGAGGGAATCTTTTATCAGACGAGCTACGACGGCACGGAAGTGGCCATTATAGCCGATTACCCCGGCCTTCTTCCCTCCTCCCACGTAAGTACCTAGGAGACACCTCCTCAAAGAGAGTTTTTGCCTTACGACTCACCAGCCGCACTGTATCGTGCTCCCAAGGGGCGCCGCTCTACCCATCGCACTATGACAGAGGCGTCTTCTAAGAAGACGATGCCCGTACAAGGCGAGTCTTTGAAAAGAAAAGCAAATGATGATACCACTGGGCCCTCTTCTTCATCAAAGAGGTATGAGTTTTAACCTGCACTCAAGGGATAGATCGGCCAATGACATTTCCGGCTATGCCATATTGCAAGAGGAGCATACGCCGGGCAGTATCCTGAGACCTGGCCGGCCATGCATAGGCTAATCCAAAACCGGACCGTACTACAAGGTCTGGGGTTAATATGGAGGCCAAGCCGTATTGTCATCTCCCTGAGGATTCGGACAACGTATCCATCACCAACTCCTAAGTGGAGAGTGTGATGAATCATCAATGGTGGAGAGCGGCTATGCGCAACCCAAATTTTACCGAAGAGGCATTCAATGCTCTTAGCTCAGCGGATGCCTACATCTGAGCTGCTCATGATGGACTTGCTGGAGCCAGTCGTCAACTTTCAAAGGATATGCGTGTAAGAACTTTTTTGAGCAGATTCAATAATCATATGCCAGTAGCACCCGAGTCTTGAAGCAGTTGGCCCAACTGATTTAAGGGTCATTACATGCTCAAGTACTAACGGAGATAAATAACACATTATCCAAGGAGCTAGAAGAATGCCGAAGTAAGCTAACTATTGCCACCATCGAACTGGAAATTTTAAAGAAATCTAAGAAGGCACCTGATGGTAAGTACAACAGTAGCCCAGAAATAAGATTATGTGCCTACAACGTTGTTGCTTAAATATGCATCATTTTGTTGGTAGGATCGACAGATCAGCTGGAGGAGACGCTAAGAGCTGCTCAAGCGGACAAACAACATGCCGAAGGGCAAGAATCCGCTAGTCAACGTGTATTAACACGAACCATTAATGAGAGGAACAAACTACATGATGCAAAAATCAAGCAAGCCTAAGAGATGAAGGACGTGAGAGCCCAACTATCAGATGCCTCGAAGGAGAACAGAAAGCTGAAAGCGGGCATATTCAGTATGCTCTTTAACCTAACTTTCACGTGGTCTCCGGATTGAAAATTTGACAAGTTTGTTTCTGGAGGTATGTCCCGAGGGAAAAAAATGTCCGGATTTCAAGGTGATCTGCTACAAGAGCTATCAAAGTGTACGAGCGATCTCCGAAAACAATGAGGAATATGGCTAAGGCTTTATGGCCACCCCATCCACCTCCAGGAAGTATGGAGGAGCTCGTGAGTTTATTCAAGGGAGTCTGCCGCCGTTTTCAGCTATGGAAGATATCGGCATGTCGAGAAGGTGCACGAGAGGCCTGGGCCATGGTGAAAACGCGCTACACCAGACTGGATCCGAATCATAGGGCCCGAGTCGGACCTCGGGGACTAGATGGGCAAGAGATTCCTGTAAGCTTAGTGTACGGCCAAGTGAAGATGGCCGCTAAGTATTCTCAACAGGATTGTAAACTAGATAGCCTGTTAGATGGTCTAGAGGAGTAAGAAGTTTTTGAGGCCAAGTAGCAATGTACTTTTATTGGCAAACTTATCTCCGATTGAATTGTAAAACGGTTGTCATGGCAGACTTTCTGCTTCGACCTTCAAAACCCAAGGTTTGGAGTGTTTCTGAATACTATACTATCGGTAAATACCATACTATGTTTGGAATGCAGGCAGTCCGGTCATAATTGCTTGAACAGACAAGTTGTATTCGGGGAGTTATGTTATACTACATTTGATCATAAGAAACATCTTCCAGAGAGAATAGTTCCGTTAAGGGTTCCTTTCCTTGGGCTAGCATGTGCTTTTTTGGTGCATGCCGAAGCTGTGATGCTAAAAATCACAGTACTTGTTATATTTTGGGGGCTTATATTGCAACGAGGGCAGTTCATCTTATTTCTGCTGACCAATCATTCCCTTAAGAATGCTAGCTTTCGGCTTCACCCGTCTGAGGTACACGTCCGGATGACCCGGCTGTAACAATCGCAGAGGTGTTCCCTTTATGCCCTAGCCGGACAAGTGGGAATGTAGGGCATAAGCACAAGAGCCAGGCAACCCAGCTTGGCAAAAACTTAAGTCATAAAGGTCCATATAATGGCAAAGAAAAGACATATATGAGTAGACAACACATATATATGGTGAGCTTAATGCTCAAATAATAATGATAACAAGGTTCTGTGAAAAGGAAGCCCCTAGGTATTGTGGGATATGTACATTTAAGAATGTATGCCCCTCAAGTGTGCGGTTTATCCGAACACGAGCAAGAGTCATAAAAAACAAGAAAAATAAAAAACTGAAAGGGAGAAAAGAAGGAACGAGAAAAAAAGTAAGAATGCGGACTTAGGCGTAGAATCTTCGGAGCCGAGCAACATTCCGTGGGTTTGGTTCCAAGCGATTATCCGAAGCATTGCGAAGGCGATAGGCTCCTCCAGTGAGAACTTCATATATAATGAAGGGACCCTCCCTTTTGGGCTTGAGCTTGTCCTTTTTCTTCTCTGGTATGTGTAGAACGAGTTCACCGACATTGTAAGTCTTTGCCCGTACCTCCCTGCTTTGATATCGCCAAGCCTGCTATTGGTAGAATGCGGAACGGGCCTTCGTGACATCGCGCTCCTCCTCTAGGCCGTCCTGGTCATCCTGCCGATCGAGCTCGTCTTCTCTCTCTTCGTAAATGCGCACTCGAGGTGAGTCATGAATAATGTCGTAGGGAAAGACTACCTCCGCGCCGTACACCATGAAGAAAGGTGTATATCTGCTCGTGCGGTTGGGTGTGGTCCGCATCCCCCAGAGTACGGAATCGAGTTCCCCAACCCAATGCTTGTCTGATTCTTGCAAAGACCGCACTAATCTGGGTTTGATGCCGCTCATTATCAAATCGTTAGCCCGCTCGACCTGACCGTTAGTCTGAGGGTGATACACGAAGGCGTAATATAGCTTGATGCCCAAATTAGCGCACCAGGTTTTCACCTCATCGGCCGTAAAGTTAGAGCCGTTGTCAGTGATAATGCTATGCGGGACACCATAACGGTGTACGACACCGGATATAAAGTCTATAACCGGTCCGGCTTCAGCCATTTTGACTGGTTTGGCCTCTATCCATTTAGTGAACTTGTCAACCATAACCAATAAAAACTTCTTCTTATGGCTTCCCCCTTTAAGGGGTCCGACCATGTCTAGCCCCCAGACCACGAAAGGCCAGGTAATCGGGATTGTTCGCAGGGAAGTGGGCGGCATATGTCTTTGGATGGCGAAAAGCTAGCATCCAATGCAGCGTTGTACGAGATCCTGTGCGTCTGCTCGGGTCGTGGGCCAAAAGAAACCCGTACGGAAGGCCTTACTTACAAGGGCCCGAGCTGCAGCATGGTGTCCACTGAGACCAGCGTGTATTTTAGCCAAGAGTTGCCGTCCCTCTTCTTCGGATATGCATCTTTGAAGGACTCCGGCAGTACTTTTCTTGTACAGTTCCCCTTCATGAACTTTGTAGGCTTTCGAGTGTCGAACAATAGAACGGGCCTCAGTCTGATCTTCAGGTAGTTCATTCCTAGTAAGGTAGGAGAGGAAAGGTTCAATCCATGGGGCAATTACGGCCATGATTTCATGAGCCGACAGTGTTACTTCGGTGCTTGAACCCCCGACCATGTCCGAACTATGTTCGGAATCTAGGGGTACGATCGGCTCCGGACCAGTGTTGCCCCTCTCGTCCTGCGACACCACGGATGTCTTGAAGATCCTATCCACGAAGGTGTTAGGTGGGATGCAGTCGCGTTTAGCACCCATGCGAGTGAGAATTTCCACAACTTGATTACTCTCTCGAGCCACATGATGAAATTCGAGCCCCTCAAACCGAGCTGATATCTTGAGTACGACGTTGCGGTAAGCCACCATCTTTGGATCTTTTGCGTCGAATTCTCCGTTTATTTGGAATATTGCGAGGTTTGAATTCCCGCGCACCTCTACGCGTTGTATGCCCATGGATACGGCCATCCGGAGTTCGTGCAATAGTGCTTCATACTCGGCTGCGTTGTTGTAGTCTGTATACAGTATTTGGAGCACGTAAAGGATTGTGTCTCCTGTGGGGGATGTCAAGATGACACCAGCCCCCAGTCCAGCTAGCATTTTAGAGCCGTCGAAGTGCATCACCTAGTTGGAATATGTGCCGCACTCTTTAGGAGGTTCGACCTCTGTCCATTCGGCGACGAAGTCAGCCAACACCTGAGATTTAATGGCTCGGTGTAGCTTGTAAGTTATTTCAAATGGTAAGAGGTCAACGGCCCATTTGGCAATCCTACCGGTGGCGTCCCGTTTGTTTATAATATCATTGAGTGGTACTTTGGAAGCCACCGTGATCGAGCACTCTTGAAAGTAGTGCCCCAGCTTGCGGGATGCCGTGAAGACTGCATATGCTATCTTTTGATAATGCGGGTATCAGGATTTGCATGGTGTGAGGACCGTCGATACGTAGTATACTGGTTTTTGGAGTGGGAATTTATGTCCCTCTTCCTCTCATTCGACGACAAGCACCACACTCGCCACTTGGTGAGTTGCAGAGATGTAGAGCAACATCGGTTCGCCGATGTTTGGTGCAGCCAGGATTGGGTTGCCTGCTAACAAATCCTTTATCTCCTCTAGTTCGGCAATGGCAGCGTCCATCCACACGAAGTGATCGGTGCGTTAGAGAAGTCGGTATAATGGCAATACCTTTTCTCCTAATCTGGAGATAAAACGGCTCAAAGCTACCACGCACCCGGCTAGTTTTTGGACCTGTTTGAGGTCTGCTGGTGTTGCCAACTATGTCAGGGCTCCGATTTTGGCTAGGTTTGCTTTGATTTCTCTATTAGAGACAATGAACCCAAGTAGTTTTCCAGCGGGAACACCGAACATGCACTTTTCCAGATTAAGTCGTATATCATATGATCGGAGGTTGTCGAATGTCAGGCATAAATCATCCACCAGTGATTCATCATGCTTGGTTTTGATGACTACATCATCTACATGTGCCTCCATAGTCTTGCCAATTTGCTTTTCCAAGCATGTTTGAATCATGCATTGGTAGGTACCATCGGTGTTCTTGAGCCCGAAAAGCCTAGTGTTGAAGAAGAAGGGCCCATACGGGGTGATGAATGCCGTTGTGGCATGGTCGTATTCCATCATCTTAATTTGATGGTATCCGAAATATTCATCAAGAAAACACAGTGAATCATGTCCCGTGGTTGTGTCAATTATCTGGTCAACGCGAGGTAGTGGGAAGGGGTCCTTAGGGCAAGCCTTATTAAGGTCTTTGAAATCGACACACACGCACCAGGATTTGTCCTTTTTCGGTAGCATGACCAGGTTTGCTAGCCAGTCTAGATGGTTGATCTATCTGATAAACTAGGCTTCGAGTAGCTTGGCTAGCTCCTCCCCCATAGCCTGTCATTTGGGTTCGGAAAATCGGTGCATTGTTTGCTTGACCGGTTTGTATCCCTTTAGTATATTGAGACTATGTTCGGCCAGCCTGTGTGGGATACCTGGCATATCCGAAGGGTGCCAGGCGAAGATGTCCCAATTCTCATGCAAGAATGCGCGTAATGCAGCGTCGACCACTGGATCCAGCTGTGCCCCAATGGAAGCTGTCTTTTTGGTGTCTGTTGGGTGGACTTGAAATTTAACTATTTCGTCCGCTAGTTTGAAGGAAGTGGATTTGGGTCTCTTATCGAGGATTACATCGTCCCTATCCACCTGTGGCGCGTAGGGTGGTTAATTCTTCGGCCTCTAGGGCCTCAGATAAGGCCTCAAGGGCCAGAGAGGCTGTTTTGTTTTTAGCGCAGAGTGCTATGTCCGGGTCACTGACGACAGTGATAACTCCATTTGGCCCGGGCATTTTGATCTTCATATACCCGTAATGGGGTATGGCCTGGAAGCGTGTGAATGCATCTCGGCCCAGCAGGGCGTGATACCCGCTGTTGAAAGGTGCCACATGGATGAGTAACTCTTCAGACCAATAGTTCTCCGGCGTGCCGAATACCATGTCGAGATTGATTTTTCCCGAGCATCTTGCTTCTCGACTAGGGATAATGCCTCGAAAGGTTGTGTTACTTTGCTCAATGTGACCCCTATCTATTTGCATTTTATTGAGCGTGTCCTCATAGATGAGGTTCAGTCCGCTACCGTTGTCCATTAGCACTTTAGTGAGCCGAAGCCGTCCATGATTGGGTTTAGGACCAAAGCGGCTAGTGCCTGGACAGAGCGGGGTCTTGGTTCATCATCAGCGTTAAAAGTGATCGCCGTATCGTTCCAAGAATTTACTACTGCAACTTGGCAGACTTCAGCGAGGTCGCGTAGCGCCCTTTTGCGCCGATTATTTGTTGAAAAGCTCTCTAAGACCGTGAATACTTTGAGATCTTTGTCCTTCGAAGAGTAATTCTCTGGGGTTTTGTTGATGAGGATAGCCTCGCCGCTCTTGGCCACTTGCCGAAGTATCCAACATGCTCGAAGGCTGTGTGTTGGTTCGGTATTCGGGGTCATATGAATTTGACAGGGCTTGTCGAGCCATTTATCGAGGACAGTTCTATGCCCCGTAAAGGGTTTAGTTTTCTTATCCCCGGGATGATGATCAGG
The DNA here is from genome assembly GCF_002162155.2 of Triticum dicoccoides. Classification (NCBI taxonomy): domain Eukaryota; kingdom Viridiplantae; phylum Streptophyta; class Magnoliopsida; order Poales; family Poaceae; genus Triticum; species Triticum dicoccoides. The sequence goes on from NC_041389.1 coordinate 582,624,768, forward strand.
TTCCCCGCGAGGGTGCATCCTTTTTGCCCATCCGGGAGATGCCCTAAAGACCTGCGGTTCCCAGTGGGCTGACTTGGTCTTCCAGGCGCTTTCCATTCTGCAGTACTTCTGTACTATGTGTTCCAGTGCAATATGCGATGGCGGTTGAGGGCGTTAAGGATTCCCTCATCCGTACAATTGTTAAAAAATACTGAGATCACATCGTTGTCGCAGCAATCTTTAATTTTGTTTTTAACAAGGGGAAATCTAGCCCAAAAGTGATGGACTATTTCCTGAGGTTGCTGCCGCACGTACATTAGGTCGCATGTATCCGGAGGACAGGAATTGCTTTGAGAATATTTCTTGTGGTGGGCCGGCGGGATTAAATCTGAACCTTGACCCGCGGTGGAGTCTGAATTTTGAAGAATTTCCGAGGCTACCAGCCCAGACTCCGGAGTGTCCGGTGAATTCTCAGGCTTGATGCCTGATTCTATGTTCAGAGGGCAGGGAGTGTCCTCCCGAAGATGGGTGTCCGGCTCTCTGAGCTCAGAAATCCAAACATACTTTGTTCTCAGCGTAGGAGAAGAATTATATAAGTCAGCTTGTTCCTCCACAACCGCTACCTGATGGGTGATCGGTGGAGATTTAATTTCTATCTGATCTGGTTTAAGCCGAATCCGATCATAGTCGGTTGTGACCCCCAGGGCGGCGATGCAATCTAGCAGTTCGTTCAAGGACGCTATATCTGCTGGACCCATCTTGTTGGAGTATTCAGGGCCGACACGGAGACGATTTTTGAAGGCCAGCTGGGTTGTCTTCGGATTAAAGGCCGGACGGGCACCCATGATGAAGTTGCCAAGCCCGAAGGGTTTGCCCTGACACTAGGGCTCCTTCGGAAGTGATGTTGTCCTTGATGACATGGCAAGCCATCGACCCTTCTGTCGATGACACAGAGGAACTCTCAATGAAAGCACCAATGTTAGTGTCAAAACCGACAGATCTCGGGTAGGGGGTCCCGACCTGTGCGTCTAAGGATCGAAGGTAACAAGAAGAAGGGACACGAGCTATTACCCAGGTTCAGGCCCTCTTGATGGAGGTAATAACCTACGTCCTGCTTGATTAACTTTGATGAGTATAGGGGTTACAAGAGTTGATCTACCTCGAGATCGTAGTGGCTAAAACCCTAGATGTCTAGCCTGTATGATTATGATTGCCTCTACGGACTAAACCCTCTGGTTTATATAGACACCGGAGGGGGCTAGGGTTGCACAAAGTTGGTTTACAGAGGAAGGAAACTACACATCCGGATGCCAAGCTTGTCACCCATGCCAAGGAGAGTCCCATCCGGACATGGGAGCAGGCCTTCGGTCTTATATCTTCATGTCCCATTAGTCCGGCCAATGTCACATAGGTCGGCTCCCCGAGGACCCCATAACCCAGGACTCCCTCGGTAATGCCTTTTCACTGAGACGAGAAATGAATCGACTCAATGCAACCAAACAACCCATGAGCTTCTAAACATCATGACACAGACATGGCGTTTTGTTCGGAGAATTGGTCCAATCTTTTCTGGGTTTTCCTCGATTCCTCGTTCAGAAATGAGAAAATCGAGCAAATTCCCTCTTGGGACTCCAAATGTGCACTTGGACGGATTAAGCTTGATGTCATATCTTCTTAGGTTGGCAAATGTTTCAGCAAGGTCAGTCAGTAGGTCGGAACTCTTGCGTGACTTGACCATGATGTCGTCCATGTATGCTTCCACGTTCCGACTGATTTGAGTGAGCAGGCACTTCGGGATCATGCGCATGAATGTGGCACCAGCATTCTTGAGACCGAAAGGCATGTAACATTACAAAAACACCTGAATGGGGTGATCAAGGCCATTTTTATTTCATCGGGTCCATACAGTCGGATCTGATGGTACCCGGAATAGGCGTCCAAAAAGGACAAATGCTCACACCCTGCAGTCGAGTCAACAATCTGATCGATGCGGGGGAGAGGAAAATGATCTTTCGGGCAGGCCCAATTGATATGTTTGAAGTCGATACACATGCGAAGTGAATCATCTTTCTTGGGGACCATGACGGCGTTGGGGAGCCACTCAGAGTGGTAAATCTCACGGATAAACTCAGCTACCAAGAGCCGAGCCACTTACTCACCAATCACCTTTCTCTTTTCCGTGGCAGACCGTCCGAAATGCTCTTTCACTGGTTTTGCTTTCGTATCGACACGCAAATGGTGCTCAGTCAGCCCCCTGGGTACACCTGGCATGTCAGATGGTTTCCATGTGAAGATGTCCCAGTTCTCGCGAAGGAACTGGATGAGCGCGGCTTCCTATTTGCTATTGTGTGTTGTTGAGATGTGAGTCGGAGCTGTAGTGGGGTCCTCCGGGTTCATATGCACAAGCTTGGTCTCACCGGTCGACTAAAATGCAGATTCTGAGGCAGGTTTCTTGGACCACAACAAATCACTTGGATCTGCATTTTTCTGGTATTCCTGCATTTCCACTGTTGCCATCTGCTCATCGGCAATCTTTGAGCCCTTCTGAAGGCACTCTTCTTCTCTCTGTCTATTTCCTGTGACTGTGATCACACCTCTAGGACCAGGCATCTTCAACTTGAGATATACGTAACATGGTCGAGCCATGAAATGAGCATACGCGGTCCTCCCCAGAATGGCATGATAAGTACTGTCGAAATCCACCACCTCAAATGTCAACTTTTCCTTGCGGTAATTCTTGGAATCACCAAAAATCACATCAAGAGCAATCTGTCCGAGTGACTTGGCCTTTTTTCCAGGAATGACACCGTGGAACTTCATATGACTTTCACTTAGTTTGGACATCGAGATGCCCATTCCTTGGAGGGTCTGAGAGTATAGAATGTTCAATCCACTGCCGCCATCCATAAGGACTTTAGTCAGCCGGGTGCCCCAATGACTGGGTCAGCCACCAACGCTAGCCGCCCAGGAGTGGCGACATGCGCTGGCTGATCTGACTGGTCAAATTTAATGGGAGTATTTGACCATCTCAAGTACGTCGTGGTTCCCAGAGCAACCATATTCACTTCCTTGTTAATGACTTTCAATCGACTTTTTCTCTCTACGTCAGCATAAATCATCAAGGTAGCATTCACCTTAGGGTAACCATCATCTTCCTCCTTTTGTTCCTCCTTATCAGATTCCTTCTCACTGGTCCGGTCCTCTCAGATGCTCTGAGTCAGGAGTCGACACTACCGAGTGGTATGTTTGGGTTGAATCAAGTTACCCTCTTCGTCTTTCTTCGTGTGAATGTAACACGGTAAATCCAGAACATCCTGGCCTGAATGATCCTTCACCTTCTTGGGTTTCAACTGCGGTTCAGGTTTTCCTTTAAATTTCCCTTGTGCATTCAGAACTTCCTCAGCAGGACCTATAGGCTCAGCTCTACGCTTCTGCTTCCGACTGGAATTTCTAGCTCTGGAGTCATGGACGACTGGCTTTCCCTTGCCACTGCGGTGTCAGTCTTCCTCTTCACCATTAGTGTACCGATTGGATATTTCCATCATTTGGATCAAAGTCATGTCTCTAGAATGACCAAACTTCAGGATGAGCTCTCTGTACCGGATGCCCTCCTTGAAGGCACAAACCGCCTGGTGATCTGACACATTTTCTACCACATGATGAAGGGTAGTCCATCTCTCTATGAAGTCTCACAAAGTTTCATTCGGCTTCTGAACGCAATGCTGTAATTCAGTTAGCCCAGTAGGTCATTTGCAGGTGCCCTCGAATGTTTTTATGAACACTCGAGCCAAGTCATCCCAGCAGAAAACACTCCAAGGGGACAACTGAGTCAACCATGCTCTGGCCAAACCCTCAAGCATCAGGGGGAGGTGCTTCATGGCTACATCATCATTGCCTCCACCAATCTGCACAGCTACCCGGTAGTCTTCCAGCCAGGTGTGACTCTCCGGTGAAATTGCTCATGCCTGTAGCCAACCTCAAGTTGTGAGGGATCTCAGCTGATCGGATGGCCATACTGAAACACTCGGGCCCAGAAACAAATGCTCTGCTTCCAGCCGGACGATCTCTGTTTTGCCCTTCTTTGTTTGCTCGGCCTCTGTCGACCAAACCTTGCACAAGGAGTGATCTCGCACCGAACCCCGGTTCTCTCGGGTCGATCGGAGCTCTCCGCTCGTCACCATAAGGGCGCCTATTGTCATACCTCCGGGGCGCGTATGACCCACCCCTCGGAGGGGGGTAGGCACTCAATGGTGGTCATTACGGGGAAACTGATCATACTGTCCATGTCCTCGCCCCAGGTACTGATCCTGGCAGGACCACAATCTTCACGCCACCGGGGCGACCTCGGACTTTGCGCCGACTAAACTGTGTCTGCAACCATTAACCTACTATGAATTATGTTGCACGACTGGGAGACAACAGAGTTCGGTTCCCCAGCGGCTCTAAGCAATGCTCGGATCTGCAGCAAACCTCTACCAGCTTTTGACCGTGACGGCTGAATTGACTCTGCTATGTGTGTTGCTGCTGCAACATTTTGGATCGGAGTACTGTATACCTGAGGTTCAGTCAGAAACAACTATCGCGCATGTCGACTAGATTCGGGCATCCGCTGATGAGCGCGTTCGTCGAGTGCCTTCTGCAGATTCTCCAAACGCGTGCACTCAGCCAAGGTGGCCAAGTGCGCAGCCTCCAAAGCCCAAGCCTTGGAGGACTCCCCAATGATGGGGGTATGGAGTGCCTGGACGTTGCGACGATGCAGTTCCTCCCTCTGCTCCACAGTGAGAGCTTCAGGAATGTACTCGTCATGATCGTGCGACAGGTCGCTGCCGCCGCCGCTGTTGTGACAAAATCCGAGTAGACTGTGCTGGGAGTCAATCACGAGGAATTCTGCCACTGTATCGTTGCTCTCGCACTCGGAAAGGGAATCCGAGTGACCAGTCGGCAGATCGAACAGATCATAAAGAGATTCGTCGGGCTCAGTCACCGCAACTTGAGGGGTGGTCGATTGACGAGCCACTGCATGCTTCACCCACCGTTGGAGCCGTGAACGGCCGGACCGCTTGTGACGGCAGACGGCGGGGAGCGATGATGCCAACGGAGCCAGCCGATACTGGGTCGACCGCTGACGAAGAAGAACGCTGCAGGCACTCGCACGGAAGTGCGCCGCCCCGTGGACGGAGAGGGGCTCGACGTTGAGGGGAGCTTCTTGGAGCCAGGCGGAGTCGTCGGTGACGAAAACGAGCGTGTCACATCCCTAGCTTCTGGTAATGCTCTAGGCTAGCTTCATCTGTGCATCATGTTTAAATTTTTGAAACTTGAACTGAGGAATTTAGAAGCCTCAAAACCCTAAATAAAAGAAGGGCAAAAACCCTAAAAATCTCATTCATTGTTCCAAAATGCTGTTCTTAAATGTTTGATAATTTTTGGCAAGGGTTCTGGTCCCAACCAAAATATTGAACATTTTTAAGGATTTATTTTTGGGACTTTGAATTTAAATCTTTAGCTATTTGAATTTGAATTATATTCATATAACTAGAATATAATTTCAAATACCCCTGAAATATTTTATGAGCTTTTGGAAAAGTCCATCTAGCCAAATAAAAATATTCAGAGGAGTTTTTGGCATTGTTTGAATTATTTTAAATTCAAAACAGTGGCAAAAGAATTAAATAAAAATAAAACAGAACAGAAAATAAAAAAGAGCAGAAGCCTACCTGTCGCTTACCTGCGCCTCACCTGTGCTGGCCCAGCCCACCCTGCCAGTCCACTTGGCGGCCCAGCCCACCAGGGGCACCGCCGTCTTCAACCTATGCCTACTGGCAGAGGCGTGTCGACGCGCCGTGGCCGGGCCTCCACCTCCTGCTTCGCCGTGGCAGCCTCCCCGACATCCTCGCGACGCCACGGAGACACCCAGAGCCATCCCCTCGATCTCCCCACTCTCTCTGGACCCCCTCCTCCTCCTCTGCTCTCCCTCCCTCTCGTCACCGAACGCACCTGAGAGCGCCGCTCGCCGTAGCCATGACCACCGGCCACCCCTCGCTCCCTCTCCACATTCCTGAGCCCCGTCCCGACCCCATGGAGCTGCACACCGATGCACGCGACCAGAGGAGGCCCCAGTCGACCGGAGCGTCGTCGTCTTCATCTCCGGTGCCCGGAGATCGCCGCCATAAATTCGCGTCATCCAGAGCTTCCCCGACCTCGTCGTCGACTCTGCTAGTCCCTACGTGAGCCACTCTTCTTTTCCCCCTGGAATCCCCGTCGTTCCCCTTCCCTAGCTAGCTTCCCCACCTCGGCCGAGAGCTTCTCGCCGCCGGCCATGGCGTGGCCGTGGCCACAGCCACCGCAGCTCGCTCCCAAGCCCACCATCGTGCTCAGCACGATCGCATGAACCCGTAGACACCCACAACGCCTCCTGCCGTGCTCCCTAACACCGACCCCGAGCTCGCCCGAGCTCCGGCCGCCGCCGAGGTCGACGCCGTGCTCAACTCCGGCCACCTCGCGGCCTCCCGCCCATTCCTTTGGATGCGGAGGAGCAAGAGCTTCTCCCTAGTGCCCTCAGCGCGCCAAACCACCGCTCGTAGCGCCAAACCCGCCACCACCCGAACTCCGGCCGCCGCTCACGAGCTCGCCGTCGTCGATACCGGCCATCACCGGCACGGCCACCACCACCGTTCGATGCGCACGAGTCCCAGCTCGCCGTAGAACCCAACCGCACCTTAAACTGTGCCCTGTAGCGCGAACCCGATGCGTTTCCGCCGCTCCGTTGGTCGTCGCCGGCGAAACTCCGGCGGGAGCTGACGTGGCTCTGTCATTAGGAGCTAACCCAGCTGGTTAATCAACCTACATACACTGACAGTGGGCCCCACCCCTGGTCAAACCCCAGCCAGTGCTGGGTTTGACCGGGATTAGTTCCTGTGTCACTAACGTGTGGCCCCCACACGTCAGGTTTGACCTGGACCCGCCCTGTTGACCTGATGACGTCAGGGCGAGGTCATGGTGACGCCATATTCCTTTTCTGGAATTTAGTTTATTTTATAATAATCAGGAAATTCCAGAAATAGCTAAAACTTCTAAAATTCATAGAAATTCAACTGTAGCTCCAAATTAAATAATTTATATATGAAAAATTATTAGAAAAATTCAAGGAATCCATCCGTACCATTTTCATGCATGTTAGAACAACTTATAGCTGCTGTTTAGCACAAATCAATTAAATGGTATTTGAATAATCACATATGGAGTTTGAATTTGAAGTGCCAGGCAAGCAAAACCCCCTTGTTGATTCCGATAAAATCCCACTCTCTCGCTCCTGCTCTCTATTACTGCATTAGGACAACAATGATTCAACTGTTACTTGCTGCGGTAGCTGAACCCCTTTATCCTTTGCATGACCTGTCATTCCACAGTAAATAGATGAAACCCACTAGCATGAGTAGGAGTTGTTTGAGCCCTGTTGTGCCTACTCATTCATGTTTGTTTGTCATGCCTGCTATTGCTTAGAGTTGAGTCAGGTCTGATTCATCGGGGATGTATCAGAGGCATGTGAACATGTCCTACTGTGTGTGAGCTAAGTGTGTGAACACGATTTGGTAAAGGTAGCGGTGAGAGGCCATGTAGGAGTACATGGTGGGTTGTCTCATTGCAGCCGTCCTCAGGAACTGAGTTCTGTGTTTGTGATCCATGACCAGTTACTACCACACATTGGGTTCCGGTAACTCGACCCCTCTCGACTTATTAATCAACATGATCTCTGTCCAGGAGTTGCAACTAGTTTCTGGTGTTTGTAGGTAGTGTTAGTAGTCTACCAAGTGGCACCCGGTACAGGTGGGCTTGGGACAGACTAGGCACAGTGGCACGGTGTACCAAGTGGCACCCGGATGGTGGGCTTGGGAACCCTGCTCACATCATTTGGGGCCGTGAGCGACACCCCGGCCGGATCTCCTTGCGGATGGAACCCGAATAGGCGATAAACCTGGACTAGAGACTTGTTTGGTTAGTCAGGTCGTGGCCGACTCCCTCGCCCGGCTTCCGCTTGAAGGTTGCCGAGGTACATGACGTGTATAGGGCGATAAGTGGCGAAAGCGTGTGTGAAGAAGTACACCCCTGCAGGGTTAACATCATCTATTCGAATAGCCGGATTCCTCGGATATGGAAACTTGGACCCCTTGCATAGTTCATAGACAAGTGAAAGTGGATACTCTAAAATATGCAAGATAAGCGTGAGTGCTATGGATGGCGTTCTCGTAGGGAGACGGGAGCAGATCCATAGTGGTGTATTGATATGGTGAATATGTGGACTCGTGTGCGCCACCTCAAAAGAGTTACTTGCAGTCGTAGTTCAGGATAGCCACCGAGTCAAAGCTGGCTTGCTGCAGTCAAACTCCACCATCCCCTTTGTTGATAATGATGCATATGTAGATAGATCTGATGTAAGTCTTGCTGGGTACATTTGTACTCACGTTGCTTAATTTATGTTTTTGTAGAGAGACTTCAGTCTCACTAGTAGTTCCACGTGGACTTCGACGTTTAGCTTGTTACCTCAGCTACGATCTTGTGCCCTCGGCAGGATCTGGTAGATAGTCAGGCTTCTCAGCCTTTTTCATTTATAGATGTCTGTACTCAGACATGATAGCTTCCGCTTGTGCTTTTATTTGTATGCTCTGATTGTTGGGTCATGAGACCCATGTTTGCAATAGCTCGCTCCTCGGAGCCTATTGAATAAATACTTGAGTCGTAGAGTCATGTTGTGATGCCATGTTGTGTTTGCACATATCGAGCATATTGTGTGTATGTTATTGAAATGCTTGGTATGTGTGGGATCTGGCTATCTAGTTGTTTATCCTTAGTAGCCTCTCTTACCGGGAAATGTCTCCTAGTGTTTCCACTGAGCCATGGTAGCTTGCTACTGCTCCGGAACACTTAGGCTGGCCGGCATGTGTCCTTCTTCGTTCCTGTGTCTGTCCCTTCGGGGAAATGTCACGCGATGAATACCGGAGTCCTGTTAGCCCGCTACAGCCCGGTTCACCGGAGTCCTGCTAGCCCAGTGCTACAGCCTGGATTCACTCGCTGATGACCGACACGTTCGATGTTGGGTCATGGATGTCTGTCCCTGTAAGTTTGTGCCACTTTGGGTTTACGACTAGCCATGTCAGCCCGGGCTCCTTACCATATGGATGCTAGCGACACTATCATATACGTGTGCCAAAAGATGCAAACGGTCCCGGGCAAAGGTAATGCGACACCGTGGGAATACCGTGCGTGAGGCCGCAAAGTGATATGAGGTGTTACATGCTAGATCGATGTGGCATTGAGTCGGGGTCCTGACAGCGTTGGTATCAGAGCTTGACTGCCTGTAGGATTACCAAGCCAAACTGGTCGAAGTTGAGTCTAGAAATTCTTTAGTTATATAGGGGAATTGATTGTGGGATGGAACTTAAGGCTCTTTTTACTCCTTTACCTCATGCCCTTCTGATCTGAGCCATCTTATCTTTCCTACGGGGATTAAGAACTAGGCTATCTCTTCTTTCTATCAGGATCACGTGTTACTAATCCGTAGACTTATAAGATTGTTGGATTTAAGCTTGAGTTCAGTTCCTACGACTTCTGTATGTTAACTGTTGATCTCGAAACTTTGATATTGTGCTCCGAGTGGTTATGCCACCATTTTTGTGAATGTCTCAAATCTTTTCTGAGCATTTACAGCCGTTATGCTGTCCGAGTCATCCCAGGTTTCTAAATAGTCTGATGCATTTGCAAAATCCTTTCCCTCTGGTTTCGATGTTCCTTTATGCCAGCTCAATCACACTAATTGTTGAGTTGAGGTATTCTATTGCCTTGACACTTATGTTGGAGATATTATTATGACCCTAGGTGTCTTAGGGGATCATCTAGTAGTCTAGCCATATTTTGTGTTCCCAGCGTGATGATTCTGGCCATCATTCTCGTAAGCATCATGTGATGCCAACTAGTTAGTAGGTATTCTATTCCTGGGTTTTCGAACCAAGATTCACCCTACTTACTTCATGTTGATAGTGTTGCTAGTTCCTTTAGATTATTAGTAACCTTTGCATTAGTCCTCGGGGTCTGTGGTATTTCCTTCTTCCAAATACTATGAACCGCTTATGGCAGATGTTTATTGGATCAAAAGATCACAATTAGAGTACTCTTGAGGAGATCTCCATTCATAAATCGTGACTCTGCCAGTCCTACCTCTCTGCATGGGTTATCTGGAAGAAATGTTGATCTCGCTCGACATACTAATCTATGCATCCACAACTCAGAAAATTATATGTTCCTTTGAGTTGTCCCTCTTTAGTTGTCTACTGACCTTCGTCTATCAATTGATATCAAGGGTATGCATGCATTCGTTTATCGATGCCTATTACCCTTGTGGTCCGTCAAGCCATTCTGTCCTGAATGACTTGGAGAAACAAACTCCAGTACCTCATCCATATCTAGGATTGGGTCAAAGTAGTTGTATTCCGCAAATCAAATGCCAATCCAGCTTTTGGTTCTATTCTACCTTGGAGTATTACCCCCTTTATGTCAGAATTGTCATGAGAACTGCACCAACTCTCATGAATTTTGACGTAGTGATACTTCTCACCATCATTAGTCATTCCTCGGCCCTCGTGTTGATGCAACCGGAATACCGACAAATGAATTGTGATGTGTGAAATCAATACTCCCAGCAACCTCGTTGCTTGGTAGTTAAAGGATAATAATTTCATTCTTAGCATGTTGGTTTTTGAATCATCCTTCTAAGACTGATCGTGCTACCTAGTCCTTATTTCGGTGCACCCTTCGATTGATGAGTTAGGATCTTGTCAAGTCCTCACTCATTTGATCATATCGTCTTGCCCTCAAAAGCGAGATTGTTCTCGAGCTTAGTAACATACCGGTGGTTCGTGATTTTCCGAATATCTTCTCGGAAGTATTACCAGGTTGTTCCCTGTCTGTTATGTTGAGCTCGTGATCAAGTTGGTTTCTTGTGAACCACCTTCTCTCCAAGAATCGGTGTTAGATATCCCTGAGCTAGTTGGTTAAGCTAGACAACAACTTGGAGAGTTCGAAGATAAAAGCTTGCCTGACTTAGTCGTTCCAAAGGGATATTCTTGTGTAGTGTGTGTTGAAGAAAGGTGATATCTTCATCGATTGGTCCCTGTGATCAGTTGCTGGACCTATTGTCTTATCAATCCTTTGATTTGGGTGTGGGATATCGTCAAATCAAATCAGTACCAACGATGCTCGTAATGTTGTCTTATTCGTGGTTGATCCCTCGAGCATACACCATTACATCTTTGGTCTGACCAATGCTATCACCGTGTTCACTTAACTATGGAATTCCTTTTAAAAGGAAACCTAGATGAATTGTTGTTGAGCCCGTTGACAACATCCTTATCTCCTCCATAATTTTGCTGAACATTAAGCTAGTGTTGGAAACTTTTGAAAGCATTTGTTCATGCTAGCTCATGAAGCATATGTTCGGATGTAAGAAGTGACTTCCTCTAGTTCATGTGCATTTGATGCAAGTTGCCGCCCTGGATTCGAGAAAGTCAATGTTGCTTTCTTTGGAATCATTCCAAATCAGTCATGCACACGTGCGAAGAATGCTGTGGTTTGAAGACTTGCAACCTTCAATCTATATGTATCCCTAGCACACCAAGCCACTGATTGATTTGTTCAAGGAGAAGGAGTTTCTTCATAAGAGCTAATCCGGACTTATGTAAGGACTTCGATACCCTCGTTGATGGTTCCCCCTCCTGAACTCGGTAGTGTTTTATTATAAGACTACTATGTGGTCATGCTTGTCTGGGACAGTGTGTTCACATGTGTGTAGCAGAACCAGCTCATGTTTTGGAGCTTACTATCGTAGTTCATTCCCCGAGAATCTCGCAACGTCATCTTGTCGATTGTGTTGCAAACTTTCGTTTTTCTTCCTAGACTCGATGAGTCTGGAATATCCTGACACCAACCAGATCTAAATCTCAGGCAGATATGATGGTTTGGAACATTTTCCAAGAACTATAATATCGATCCCTTGGAAACCGGTAAAGTGGATGTCGTGGCCAACACACCCAGCCGGAAGACCTGTTATTATAATATCTTGATTGAGGAAGTTGGCCACCTTCCCATAGGGATTTCATAGGATTTACTCCCTAGTTGCCCCTATGGATTTCTGAGATCCCGAAGTACGACCTTTTACTTGATGTCTAGTTACCAAACCATTTCAATGAATGGGATACGCTAGCACATCAAGGCGAACATTAGGAGCGGAGTGCTAAATATCTCTCGGTCGATCGTCCAAATTTTGTCTCCGTGGCCTCGCTAGGGTGAAATCTGAGTTGATGTTATCTTCCTATGCATCTGCATCGTCCATCATTGTTCATCATGGTGGTATGTTGTGTTGCCAGGATCCTTGACACGGATGTTGGTAAAACCTTGATGAATATGGAAATGCTCAAGTTCTTGAGAGCACGCACAAGCACTAGGTGTTATCATCGGCACTAACTGGGAGTCCTCTCGGTTTCCTCGGCAATGCTATGACCTTTTCAAACAGTGAATCCACTCTCTATTGTTGGGTTCTTCCCCCGTTACCAGAATCATTCCCAGCATTTGCATTTTGTTCCCAGCTTGCACCGCCAATGTGCCATTCTACCATGGGTCTCTTCCATTTCCGGTGATAAGCAACAATCATCCATTGCGTTGTCTTCAACAAGGTAGTCCACATCATCCATTCTAGTCCGGGTGTACCATTCCTTTGCACCCCGCCAAACGATCGTTGTGAATTGCCTTAGGCTGGTATGAAGAGTATCAATGATCCTTGAATCAAAGGTAACTCTTTTTGCTACTTAAGGGGATATTTCCACAAGTCACCTTCCCTAAGGTGCCCCGTTATGGTATCGTGGCAACTCAACTCCTCGCTATGTTAACAATCGTTTACCACCTTCTTAAGTGTGGAATTATTGTCCACCTAGTGAACCTTCGTCATCCGTTTCTTCCACCCCTCTTGATGTGTATCTCGTGTCTCAACCCGAGAGATGGTTCTATGTCTCATTCCGTGAGTTGTTTGACCTTCGAGAAGATCGATCCTTCTAGAGTTTTCCTTTCCTCTTCTTGTCATGATTAGCTAGAGTTCTCAGAGCAAGACATCAAGACAATGATGGTGATTGAATCAACGTTCATTTGAAGTGCAACCTGGATCGTGAAGATTATACTAGTTTGCGTTTCCCCTTCATCTTACCCTACGCTTGAATCTCGAGACGAGATTCTTGTTTAGTGGGGGTGAGTTGTCACATCCCTAGCTTCTGGTAGTGCTCTAGGCTAGCTTCATATGTGCATCATGTTTAAAGTTTTGAAACTTGAACTGAGGAATTTAGAAGCCTCAAAACCCTAAATAAAAGAAGGGCAAAAACCCTAAAAATCTCATTCATTGTTCCAAAATGCTCTTCTTAAATGTTTGATAATTTTTGGCAAGGGTTCTGGTCCCAACCAAAATATTGAACATTTTTAAGGATTTATTTTTGGGACTTTGAATTTAAATCATTAGCTATTTGAATTTGAATTATATTCATATAACTAGAATATAATTTCAAATACCCCTGAAATATTTTATGAGCTTTTGGAAAAGTCCATCTAGCCAAATAAAAATATTCAGAGGAGTTTTTGGCATTGTTTGAATTATTTTAAATTCAAAACAGTGGCAAAAGAATTAAATAAAAATAAAACAGAACAGAAAATAAAAAAGAGCAGAAGCCTACCTGTCGCTTACCTGCGCCTCACCTGTGTTGGCCCAGCCCACCCTGCCAGTCCACTTGGCGGCCCAGCCCACCAGGGGCACCGCCGTCTTCAACCTCTGCCTACTGGCAGAGGCGTATCGACGCGCCGTGGCCGGGCCTCCACCTCCTGCTTCGCCGTGGCAGCCTCCCCGACATCCTCGCGACGCCACGGAGACACCCAGAGCCATCCCCTCGATCTCCCCACTCTCTCTGGAGCCCCTCCTCCTCCTCTGCTCTCCCTCCCTCTCGTCACCGAACGCACCTGAGAGCGCCGCTCGCCGTAGCCATGACCACCGGCCACCCCTCGCTCCCTCTCCACATTCCTGAGCCCCGTCCCGACCCCATGGAGCTGCACACTGATGCACGCGACCAGAGGAGGCCCCAGTCGACCGGAGCGTCGTTGTCTTCATCTCCAGTGCCCGGAGATCGCCGCCGTAAATTCGCGTCGTCCAGAGCTTCCCCGACCTCGTCGTCGACTCTGCTAGTCCCTACGTGAGCCACTCTTCTTTTTCCCCCTGGAATCCCCGTCGTTCCCCTTCCCTAGCTACCTTCCCCACCTCGGCCGAGAGCTTCTCGCCGCTGGCCATGGCGTGGCCGTGGCCACAGCCACCGCAGCTCGCTCCCGAGCCCACCATCGTGCTCAGCACGATCGCATGAACCCGTAGACACCCACAACGCCTCCTGCCGTGCTCCCTAACACCGACCCCGAGCTCGCCCGAGCTCCGGCCACCGCCGAGGTCGACGCCGTGCTCAACTCCGGCCACCTCGCGGCCTCCCGCCTGTTCCTTTGGATGCGGAGGAGCAAGAGCTTCTCCCTAGTGCCCTCAGCGCGCCAAACCACCGCTCGTAGCGCCAAACCTTCCACCACCCGAACTCCAGCCGCCGCTCACGAGCTCGCCGTCGTCGATACCGGCCATCACCGGCACGGCCAGCACCACCGTTCGATGCGCACGAGTCCCAGCTCGCCGTAGAACCCAACCGCACCCTAAACTGTGCCCTGTAGCGCGAACCCGATGCGTTTCCGCCGCTCCGTTGGTCGTCGCCGGCGAAACTCCGGCGGGAGCTGACGTGGCTCCGTCATTAGGAGCTAACCCAGCTGGTTAATCAACCTACATACACTGACAGTGGGCCCCACCCCTGGTCAAACCCTAGCCAGCGCTGGGTTTGACCGGGATTAGTTCCTGTGTCACTGACGTGTGGCCCCCACACGTTAGGTTTGACCTGGACCCGCCCTGTTGACCTGATGACGTCAGGGTGAGGTCATGCTGACGCCATATTCCTTTTCTGGAATTTAGTTTATTTTATAATAATCAGGAAATTCCAGAAATAGCTAAAACTTCTAAAATTCATAGAAATTCAACTGTAGCTCCAAATTAAATAATTTATATATGAAAAATTATTAGAAAAATTCAAGGAATCCATCTGTACCATTTTCATGCATGTTAGAACAACTTATAGCTGCTGTTTAGCACAAATCAATTAAATGGTATTTGAATAATCACATATGGAGTTTGAATTTGAATCTTGTATTCAAACCAACTTCATTTAATCTGTTGCTAGTTGCATTAGCTCAAAACACATTCATATTGCCATGTCATGAGCATGCATCATATTGTGCATTGCATTGATTGTATTTCTTCCTTGTTGCCGGTATCTGTTCCCTCCCGGTAGACGATGTTCCGACGTTGTGATCGTTGACACTGATGAAGACTCAATGTTATCTTCAGAAGTGCCAGGCAAGCAAAACCCCCTTGTTCATTCCGATAAAATCCCACTCTCTCGCTCCTGCTCTCTATTACTGCATTAGGACAACAACGATTCAACTGTTACTTGCTGCGGTAGCTGAACCCCTTTATCCTTTGCATGACCTGTCATTCCACAGTAAATAGATGAAACCCACTAGCATGAGTAGGAGTTGTTTGAGCCCTGTTGTGCCTACTCATTCATGTTTGTTTGTCATGCCTGCTATTGCTTAGAGTTGAGTCAGGTCTGATTCATCGGGGATGTATCAGAGGCGTGTGAACATGTCCTACTGTGTGTGAGCTAAGTGTGTGAACACGATTTGGTAAAGGTAGCGGTGAGAGGCCATGTAGGAGTACATGGTGGGTTGTCTCATTGCAGCCGTCCTCAGGAACTGAGTTCTGTGTTTGTGATCCATGACCAGTTACTACCACACATTGGGTTCCGGTAACTCGACCCCTCTCGACTTATTAATCAACATGATCTCTGTCCAGGAGTTGCAACTAGTTTCTTGTGTTTGTAGGTAGTGTTAGTAGTCTACCAAGTGGCACCCGGTACAGGTGGGCTTGGGACAGACTAGGCACAGTGGCACGGTGTACCAAGTGGCACCCGGATGGTGGGCTTGGGCACCCTGCTCACATCGTTTGGGGCCGTGAGCGACACCCCGGCCGGATCTCCTTGCGGATGGAACCCGAATAGGCGATAAACCTGGACTAGAGACTTGTTCGGTTAGTCAGGTCGTGGCCGACTCCCTCGCCCGGCTTCCGCTTGAAGGTTGCCGAGGTACATGACGTGTACAGGGCGATAAGTGGCGAAAGCGTGTGTGAAGAAGTACACCCCTGCAGGGTTAACATCATCTATTCAAATAGCCGGATTCCTCGGATATGGAAACTTGGACCCCTTGCATAGTTCATAGACAAGTGAAAGTGGATACTCTAAAATACGCAAGATAAGCGTGAGTGCTATGGATGGCGTTCTCGTAGGGAGACGGGAGCGGATCCATAGTGGTGTATTGATATGGTGAATATGTGGACTCGTGTGCGCCACCTCAAAAGAGTTACTTGCAGTCGTAGTTCAGGATAGCCACCGAGTCAAAGCTGGCTTGCTGCAGTCAAACTCCACCATCCCCTTTGTTGATAATGATGCATATGTAGATAGATCTGATGTAAGTCTTGCTGGGTACATTTGTACTCACGTTGCTTAATTTATGTTTTTGCAGAGAGACTTCAGTCTCACTAGTAGTTCCACGTGGACTTCGACGTTTAGCTTGTTACCTCAGCTACGATCTTGTGCCCTCGGCAGGATCTGGTAGATAGTCAGGCTTCTCAGCCTTTTTCATTTATAGATGTCTGTACTCAGACATGACAGCTTCCGCTTGTGCTTTTATTTGTATGCTCTGATTGTTGGGTCATGAGACCCATGTTTGTAATAGCTCGCTCCTCGGAGCCTATTGAATAAATACTTGAGTCGTAGAGTCATGTTGTGATGCCATGTTGTGTTTGCACATATCGAGCATATTGTGTGTATGTTATTGAAATGCTTGGAATGTGTGGGATCTGGCTATCTAGTTGTTTATCCTTAGTAGCCTCTCTTACCGGGAAATGTCTCCTAGTGTTTCCACTGAGCCATGGTAGCTTGCTACTGCTCCGGAACACTTAGGCTGGCCGGCATGTGTCCTTCTTTGTTCCTGTGTCTGTCCCTTCGGGGAAATGTCACGCGATGAATACCGGAGTCCTGTTAGCCCGCTACAGCCCGGTTCAACGGAGTCCTGCTAGCCCAGTGCTACAGCCTGGATTCACTCGCTGATGACCGACACGTTCGATGTTGGGTCATGGATGCCCGTCCCTGTAAGTTTGTGCCACTTTGGGTTTACGACTAGCCATGTCAGCCCGGGCTCCTTACCATATGGATGCTAGCGACACTATCATATACGTGTGCCAAAAGACACAAACGGTCCCGGGCAAAGGTAATGCGACACCGTGGGAATACCGTGCGTGAGGCCGCAAAGTGATATGAGGTGTTACATGCTAGATCGATGTGGCATTGAATCGGGGTCCTGACAGAGCGCGCCAAGACGGATCTCATGGCCCAAAGCCAAACCACTGTCGGAAACCATGTTGATGGAGAACGAAATTTGCAACCTCACCGGAAGTCACACAAATGCCCACCCCACGGTGGGCGCCAACTGTCGTGGGAATGAGTCTGACAGTAAGAGTTAGGGGTATGTAGGAGGAGGCAAGGTCCTAGCTATGACGAGGTTGTACACACAAGTTTACGAGTTTAGGCCCCTCTCGAAGGAGGTAAAAGCCCTACGTCTCGGTGCCCGGAGGCTTGTCGACTGGATTATGCGTGGATGTTATAGGGGTTGTGAACACTTGTGCCTGAGGAGGGGGGTGGATTATATAGAGTGAGCCAGGACCCTCGCAGCCCTTAGTGACACATGGTTCAATGTGAGCGAAGACAGAGGCGTTACTGGTAACACCAGCTATTAATTTTCTTTATGACTACAGAGTGAACGCCTGACAATTGCCATCCTGAGGTGGCTTTAGATCTTCTGTGCTCCGAGTGGTTCTTCATATGGTCGAATGACTCTATAGTGGTTGAGTGGAATTGGGGTATCCGAGTGGAATCTTCTGTTGAGTGGATTACACTTCAAGGTGATTCCATTCGGTAACCTCTGTTGGACTTTGAATGTCCTTGACTTTAGGGCAATGTCCTTGGGTAGGGTGTCTTGGTCAGGCCTAAGACCCTACCCTAGGTACATGTCATCGTCATTTACCTCAGTTTGAGAACCAAGGTATCAATCCAGTAGGAGATAATGCACAAATAACTGAATACCTGCACAAACAATCAAACAACTTGCACCCAACGCGATAAAGGGGTCGTCAATCCTTTCACGGTTACTTGCAAAAGTGAGATCTGATAGAGATAGATAAACGATAAAGTAAATGTTTTTGGTATTTTTGGTTTATAGATCAGAAAGTAAAAGATTGTAAAAATAGTATATCAGAAACGAATATGATGGAAAATAGACCCGAGGGCCATAGGTTTCACTAGAGGCTTCTCTCAAGATAGCAAATGATACGGTAGGTGACCAAATTACTGCCGAGCTATTGATATAAAAGTGCAAAGTTATGACGGTATCTAAGGCATCATGTCCATGTCAAGTAGACCGAAACGATTCTGCATCTACTACTATTACTCCACACATCAACCGACTCCTACCTGCATCTAGAGTATTAAGTTCATGAAGAACAACGTGACGCATTAAGTAAGATGACATGATGTATGATGAAAACCCCATCTTTTTATCCTCAATGGCAACAATACAATATATGCCTTGCTGCACCTACTGTCACTAAGAAAGGACACCGCAAAATTGAACCCAAAGTTAAGCACTTCTCCCATTGTAAGAAAAACCAATCTAGTTGGCCAAACCAAACCGATAGTTCGAAGAGAATTACAAAGATATCAAATCAGAAATAAAAGAATTTAGAGAAGATTCAAATAATATTCATAGATAAGCTGATCATAAATCCACAATTGATTGGATCTTGGCAAACACACCGCAAAAAAGTATTACATCAAATAGATCTCCAAGAACGTCGAGGAGAAAATGGTATTAAGAACCAAAGAGACAGAAGAAGCCATCTAGCTACTAGCTATGGACTCGTAGGTCTGTGGTAAACTACTCACGCTTCATCAGAAGGGTAATAGAGTTGATGTAGAAGCCCTCCGTGATCGAAACCCGTTCCAGCAGGGTAACGGAAAAGATCCCTAGGTGGGATCTCATGGGTACAGAAGGTTGCGGGTGGTGGAAAAGTGTTTTTGTGGATGCCTCTAGTGGTTTGGGGATATATTGGAATATATAGGTGAAAGAATTAGGTTGGAAGGGTCACGGGGGGCCCACAAGGGTGGGGGCATGCCCTCCGTCCTTGTGGCTGCCTCGTGGCTCCTCTGACTTCATCTCCGAGTCTCCTGGTTGTCTTATGGTCCAAGAAGAATCATCGCAAAGGTTTCATTCCGTTTGGACTCCATTTGGTATTCCTTTTCCGCGAAACTCAAAAACATGGAAAAACAGGAACTGGCACTGGGCTCTGGGTTAATAGGTTAGTCCCAAAAATAATACAAAATAGCATATTAAACATCTAGGATGGATAATATAATAGCATGGAACAATAAAACATTATAGATATGTTGGAGACGTATAAAGGACCTTCCTGAGGGCAATGCCGGCCTCCCACAGTTGCCGCCGGCGCCAAGGAGAAACGACGACAACCGCCAAGATGATGGGGTTGGAAGCTTCCAAGAGCCTCGCGCGAGCCTGCATCCTGGGTGGTGCTCAGGCTTCCGCCTCTCACCGCATCTTCAAGAAGTTCTCTCATGATGTGAATGCGCCCCCCCCAAGCTTGAGGCGTGGTGCCCCCTCAGGTGGTCCAAGCATGCCATCACCTTTGACTCCATGGACCAACTCAAGTGCTCAACCCTTGCTGGCACACTGCCGTTGCTCTGCACGCCAACCATCAGTAACGTCGACGTCCTAGTCACCAAGACCCTCATCAATGGTGGCGCTGGGCTCAATGTTCTTTCTGTTGAGACGCTCCAAGTGCACTATGACCGGCTTCTGCCTACCAAGCCTTTCTCAGGGGTGACCGATGGCTCCACCGTTCCCATAGGGAAGATCTGCCTCCGTGTCACCTTCGGCAAGCGCGACAACTACCACACTGAGCTCATTGACTTTGACATCGCCCACATCAGCCTCCCATACAATGCCATTCTTGGCTATCCGGCCCTCGCCAAGTTCATGGCAGCAACTCACCATGACTACAATGTCCTCAAGATGCCACGAAGTGGCGGTATCATCACGGTCTCCTTAGACAAAAAGGATGTGGTGTGCTCCCTCGAGCGTGCCTACCAGGCCGCGGCAGTCAAGAACTCAGATAGCGAGGGTGCCATTCTGCCTCCTGAGGCCATCCCCAAGAAGAAGAAGAAGCAACTCCTCCCAAAGGGCCTTCAGGGGGCTGAGGCGCCTGCCGACTGTGCCTCAGGCCCCGTGCCCACTACTGGGGCGTCCTTCCCTCTCGCATAGGAAGGCGTGCCCAGTGCCCCTCTCAGAACGGGCTTGGGGGCTCTCATCTCGAGGGCCTCTGACTTGACCAGTGTTACGAGGGAGGCGTTCAGGCACCACGTGGGGGCGTGCTTCGATGCACGCCTCCATGAGCAAGGCGCAAGGCGCCAGGCACTCAGGAGTTCACACCAAGGTGGTCGAGGAGCTTCAGGAGGCGCGATCCATGCGTGGCAAGCATCGCCACACACAATCCAGTGCAGCTACCGCCCCTGACATGGGTGGCGAGCTGCGCGTCTGCGTCAACATTCCAGGCCTCAGCAGGGCTGCTTCTCAGGGGCTCTTCTGGCCGTCACGCATTGGCCGGAGTGGGGGCTACTCCTGCAGCTATGTCTGCATGCAGTTCGGCCTACTGAACGTGGCCGCCTCGTACCAGCGCCTCATGCAGGGAGTCTTGGCGGCCCACGAGGCAAGCCACTAGGCGGTCCTGGCAGAGGAGGTGTCGGACCCTCGTGAGACCCCCTGATAGAGGCAAAGGTGTCCCGATGTTTCGATGAGATAGCTATCATTTTTTGTGGGGGTCGACTTTGACGATCCATTTACGAACGTGCGAAGACGTCGTGCCTTAGCAATCGCTAAACCAACTTCCGAGGGTTTATTGACCACACCGGAACACGATCAACCTGACCACGAGGTTTTATTTCATGCGAGAAAACAAAGAACAAGCAACAAACTGAGATTACAATCTGGATATTGCGGATATAAGATGAAAGCTTTATTGATGAAGATGGGGTTTGTGAGTCTTGGTCTGGTCGTTGAACACAAACGAAGTACGCGAAGTTGCAGCTATGGCGAACTTTTGATCTAAACAAAACCCAAAGTCTAAACGACGCCCTAAGGGATATATATATATATGGAGGAGTAGGGGGGAATTTCATGACCCCTTGTATGAGGGGTCTGAAACCAACCCTAACTTTGTTTCCCCACACATACGGACTGTCAAAATAGCCTCTACTTATGTATTTCGAAATTACATGCTCCTGGCCCAATAGTAAGGTGACGCAACACCTATAATAGCCTCTGGACAAAATTTGTGAAGTTGCATATGTTGGAAATATGCCCTAGAGGCAATAATAAAATGATTATCATTATATTTCCTTGTTCATGATAATAGTCTATTATTCATGCTATAATTGTATTAATCGGAAATCGTGATACATGTGTGAATACATAGACCACAACATGCCCCTAGTGAGCCTCTAGTTGACTAGCTCGTTGATCAACAGATGGTCATGGTTTTCTGACTATGGACATTGGATGTCATTGATAACGGGATCACATCATTAGGAGAATGATGTGATGGACAAGACCCAATCCTAAGCATAGCACAAGATCGTGTAGTTCGTTTGCTAAAGCTTTTCTAATGTCAAGTATCAGTTCCTTAGACCATGAGATTGTGTAACTCCCGGATACTGTAGGAGTGCTTTGGGTGTACCAAACGCCACAACGTAACTGGGTGACTATAAAGGTGCACTACAGGTATCTCGAAAAGTGTCTGTTGGGTTGGCACGAATCGAGACTGGAATTTGTCACTCCGTATGATGGAGAGGTATATCTGGGCCCACTCGGTAATGCATCATCATAATGAGCTCAATGTTACTAAGTGGTTAGTCACGGTACCATGCATTATGTAACGAGTAAAGTGACTTGCCAGTAACAAGATTGAACGAGGTATTGGGATACCGGCGATCGAATCTCGGGCAAGTAACATACCGATTGACAAAGGGAATTCTATACGGGATTACTTGAATCCTCGACATCATGGTTCATCCGATGATATCATCGTGGAACATGTGGGAGCAAACATGGGTATCCAGATCCCGCTATTGGTTATTGGCCGGGGAGTTGTCTCGGTCATGTCTGCGTGATTCGCGAACCCGTAGGGTCTACACACTTAAGGTTCGATGACGCTAGGGTTATTAGGAAGACTTGTATGTGATTACCGAATGTTGTTCAGAGTCCCGGATGAGACGTCACGAGGAGTTCCGGAATGGTCCGGAGGTGAAGATTTATATATGGGAAGTTGTCATACGGTCACCGCAAATGTTCGGGGGCATGCCTGTATTATACCGGGGCCACCGGAAGGTTTCCTGGGGTCCACCGGGAGGGGCCACCTCTCCCGGAGGGCCTCGTGGGCTGTAGAGGGAAGGGAACCAGCCCTTGGAGGGCTGGGCGCCACCTCCCCCCTTGGGCCCATGCGCCTAGGGTTGGGGGGAAACCCTAAAGGGGGTGCCCCCCTTGCTTGGGGGGCAAGCCCCCTCCCCTTGGCCGTCGCCCCCCTCTAGATCTCATCTAGAGGGGCCCGGCACCCTTCCCCCTCCTCCTATAAAAATAAGGGCGAGGGGAGGGCTGTAGAAACACATCCAAGGCGCAGCCCCTCCCCTCCCCAACACCTCTCCTCCTCCACAAGAGCTTGGCGAAGCCCTGCCGGAGTACTGCCACTCCATCACCACCACGTCGTCGTGTTGCTGTTGGAGCCCTCTTCCTCAACATCTCCCTCCTCCTTGCTGGATTAAGGCGTGGGAGACGTCACCGGGCTGCACATGTGTTGAACGCGGAGGTGCCATTATTCGGCGCAAAGATCGGAGTCCACCGTGATCTTAATCACTTTGAGTACGACTCCTTCATCCGCGTTCTTGCAACGCTTCCGTCTCGCGGTCTTCAAGGGTATGAAGATGCACACCCCACTCTCTCATTGCTAGTTACTCCATAGATTGATCTTGGTGATGCGTAGAAATTTTTTATTTTCTGCAACGTTCCCCAGCAGTGGCATCATGAGCTATGTCTATGCGTAGTTTCTATGCACGAGTAGAATACAATTTTGTTGTGGGCGTAGATTTTGTCAATTTACTGGCCACTACTAGTATTATCTTGTTTCGGCGGCATCGTGGGATGAAACAGCCCGGACCGACCTTACACGTACACTTACGTGAGACAGGTTCCACCGACTGACATGCACTAGTTACATAAGGTGGCTAGAAGGTGTCTGTCTCTCCCACCTTAGTCGGATCGGATTTGATGAAAAGGGTCCTTATGAAGGGTAAATAGAAATTGGCATATCATGTTGTGGTTTTGGCGTAGGTAAGAAACGTTCTTGCTAGAACCCTACAGCAGCCACATAAAAACATGCAACAACAATTAGAGGACGTCTAACATGTTTTTGCAGCATATGCCTTGTGATGTGATATGGCCAAAAAGGATGTGATAAATGAAATATATGTGATGTATGAGATTGATCATGTTCTTGTAATAGGAATCACGACTTGCATGTCGATGAGTATGAAAACTGGCAGGAGCCATAGGAGTTGTCTTTATTTATTGTATGAGATGCATGTCACTGAATAACGCCATGTAATTACTTTACTTCTTTGCTAAACCGTTAGCCATAGTAGTAGAAGTAATAGTTGGCGAGACAACTTCATGGAGACATGATGATGGAGATCATGGTGTCATGTCGGTGACGATGATGATCATGGCGCCCCGAAGATGGAGATCAAAGGAGCAAAATGATATTGGCCAAATCATGTCACCATTTGATTGCATGTGATTTTTATTATGTTTTTGCATCTTATTTGCTTAGAACGACGGTATTAAATAAGATGATCCCTCATAATAATTTCAAGAAAGTGTTTCCCCTAACTGTGCACTGTTGCGAAAGTTTGTTGTTGCGAAGCACCACGTGATGATCGAGTGTGATAGATTCTAACGTTCACATACAACAGGTGTAAGCCAGATTTACACATGTAAAACACTTAGGTTGACTTGACGAGCCTAGCATGTACAGACATGGCCTCGGAACACAAGAGACCGAAAGGTCGAGCATGAGTCGTATAGAAGATACGATCAACATGAAGATGTTAACCGATGATGACTAGTCCGTCTCACGTGATGATCGGGCACGGCCTAGTTGACTCGGATCATGTATCACTTAGATGACTAGAGGGACGTCTACCTGAGTGGGAGTTCATTAAATAATTTTATTAGATGAACTTAATTATCATGAACTAAGTCTAAAACTTTTGCAAAATGTCTTGTAGATCAAATGGCCCACGCTCATGTCAACGTCAACTTCAATGCGTTCCTAGAGAAAACCAAGCTGAAAGATGATGGTAGCAACTATACGGACTGGGTCCGGAACCTGAGGATCATCATCATAGCTACCAAGAAAGCATATGTCCTAGAAGCACCGCCAGGTGAAGCACCTGCCCTAGTGAACCAAGACGTTATGAACGCTTGGCAGTCGCATGTTGATGATTACTCCCTCATTCAATGCGGCATGCTTTACAGCTTAGAACCGAGGCTCCAAAAGTGTTTCGAGCAGCACGGAGCATATGAGATGTTCCAAGAGCTGAAAATGGTTTTCCAAGCTCATGCCCGGGTCAAGAGATATGAAGTCTCCGACAAGTTCTAAAGTTGTATGATGGAGGAAAATAGTTCTGTCAGCGAGCACATACTCAAAATGTCTGGGTTGCACAACCGCTTGTCCCAGCTGGACATTAACCTCCCGGATGAGGCGGTCATTGACAGAATCCTTCAGTCGCTCCCACCTAGCTACAAGAGCTTTGTGATGAACTACAATATGCAGGGGATGGTGAAAACCATTCCTGAGGTATTTTCAATGCTGAAATCAGCGGAGGTAGAAATCAAGAAGGAACATCCAGTGTTGATGGTCAATAAAACCACTAGTTTCAAGAAAGGCAAGGGTAAGAAGAACTTCAGGAAGGACGGCAAGGGAGTTTCCGCGCCCAGTAAGCCAGTTGCCGGGAAGAAGCCAAAGCATGGACCCAAACCTGAGACTGAGTGCTTTTATTGCAAGGGGAATGATCACTGGAAGCGGAACTGCCCCAAGTACTTAGCGGATAAGAAGGCCGGCAACACCAAAGGTATATGTGATATACATGTTATTGATGTGTACCTTACCAGTACTCGTAGTAGCTCCTGGGTATTTGATACCGGTGCGGTTGCTCATATTTGTAACTCAAAACAGGAGCTACAGAATAAGCGGAGACTGGCGAAGGACGAGGTGACGATGCGCGTCAGGAATGGTTCCAAGGTCAATGTGATCACCGTCGGCACGCTACCTCTACATTTACCTACGGGATTAGTTTTAAACCTTAATAATTGTTATTTGGTGCCAGCTTTGAGCATGAACATTGTATCTGGATCTCATTTAATACGAGATGGCTACTCATTTAAATCCGAGAATAATGGTTGTTCTATTTATATGAGAGATATGTTTTATGGTCATGCCCCGCTGGTCAATGGTTTATTCTTAATGAATCTCGAACGTGATGTTACACATATTCATAGTGTGAATACCAAAAGATGTAAGATTGATAATGATAGTCCCACATATCTGTGGCACTACCGCCCTGGTCACATTGGTGTCAAACGCATGAAGAAGCTCCATGCAGATGGACTTTTGGATTCTCTTGATTTTGAAACATTTAACACGTGCGAACCATGCCTCATGGGCAAAATGACCAAGACTCCGTTCTCCGGAACAATGTAGCGAGTAACCAACTTATTGGAAATTATACATACTGATGTGTGCAGTCCAATGAGCATTGAGGCTCGCGGTGGCTATCGTTATGTTCTCACCCTCACTGACGACTTAAGTAGATATGGGTATGTCTACTTAATGAAACACAAGTCTGAGACCTCTGAAAAGTTCAAGGAATTTCAGAATGAGGTAGAGAATCAACGTGACAGAAAAATAAAGTTCTTACGATCAGATCGTGGGGGAGAATATTTAAGTCACGAGTTTGGTACACACTTAAGGAAATGGGGAATTGTTTCACAACTCACGCCACCTGGAACACCTCAGCATAACGGTGTGTCCGAACGTCGTAATCGCACTCTATTGGATATGGTGCGGTCTATGATGTCTCTTACCGATTTACCACTGTCATTTTGGGGATACGCTTTAGAGATAGCTGCATTCACTTTAAATAGGGCACCGTCTAAATCTGTTGAGACAACACCGTATGAATTATGGTTTGGAAAGAAACTTAATCTATCATTTCTAAAAGTTGGGGATGCGATGCTTATGTCAAGAAACTTCAACCTGTAAAGCTCGAACCCAAGTCGGAAAAATGCGTCTTCGTAGGATACCCTAAGGAAACCATTGGGTATACCTTCTACCTCAGATCCGAAGTCAAGATTTTCGTTGCCAAGAACGGGTCCTTTCTGGAGAAAGAGTTTCTCTCGAAAGAAGTAAGTGGGAGGAAAGTGGAACTTGATGAAGTACTACCTCTTGAACCGGTAAGTAGCACAGCTCAGGAAGATGTTCCTGTGGTGCCTGCACCGACTAGAGAGGAAGTTAATGATGATGATCAAGGTACTTCAGATCAAGTTACTACTGAACTTAGTAGGTCCACAAGGACACGTTCCACACCAGAATGGTATGGCAACCCTATCCTGGAAATCATGTTGTTAGACAACGGTGAACCTTCGAACTATGAAGAAGCGATGGCGGGCGCAGATTCCAGCAAATGGCTTGAAGCCATGCAATCCGAGATAGGATCCATGTATGAAAACAAAGTATGGACTTTGATAGACTTGCCCGATGATCGACGAGCGATAGAAAATAAATGGATCTTTAAGAAGAAGACAGACGCGAATGGTAATGTTACCATCTATAAAGCTCGACTTGTCGCTAAGGGTTATCGGCAAGTTCAAGGGGTTGACTATGATGAGACTTTCTCTCCCGTAGCGAAGCTGAAGTCCGTCCGAACCATGTTAGCAATTGCCGCATACTATGATTATGAGATATGGCAAATGGACGTCAAAACGGCATTCCTTAACGGCTATCTTAAGGAAGATTTGTATATGATGCAGCCGGAAGGTTTTGTCGATCCTAAGAATGCTAAGGTATACAAGCTCCAGCGATCCATTTATGGGCTGGTGCAAGCATCTCGGAGTTGGAACATTCGGTTTGATGAAATGATCAAAGCGTTTGGGTTTATGCAGACTTATGGAAAAACCTGCGTTTACAAGAAAGTGAGTGGGAGCTCTATATCATTTCTCATATTATATGTGGATGACATACTTTTGATGGGAAATGATATAGAACTTTTGGACAGCATAAAGGCCTACTTGAATAAGTGTTTTTCAATGAAGAACCTTGGAGAAGGTTCTTATATATTTGGCATCAAGATCTATAGAGATAGATCGAGATGCCTCATAGGTCTTTCAAAAAGGACATACCTTGATAAGATATTGAAGAAGTTCAATATGGATCAGTCCAAGACGGGGTTCTTGCCTGTGTTGTAAGGTGTGAAATTGAGCTCGGCTCAATCCCCGACCACGGCACAAGATAGAGAAAAGATGAGTGTCATCCCCTATGCCTCGGCCATAGGGTCTATTATGTATGCCATGCTGTGTACCAGACCTGATGTAAACCTTGTTGTAAGTTTGGTAGCTAGGCAGCAAAGCAATCCCGGCATGGAACACTGAACAGCGGTCAAGAATATCTTGAAGCACCTGAAAAGGACTAAGGATATGTTTCTCGTTTATGAAGGCGACGAAGAGCTCGTCGTAAAGGGTTACGTCGATGCTAGCTTCGACAAAGATCTGGATGACTCCAAGTCACAAACCGGATACGTGTATATTTTTAATGGTGGGGCAGTAAGCTGGTGCAGCAGCAAGCAGAGCGTTGTGGCGGGATCTACATGTGAAGCGGAGTACATGGCAGCCTCGGAGGCAGCGCATGAAGCAATCTGGATGAAGGAGTTCATCACCGACCTAGGAGTTATTCCCAATGCATCGGGGCCGATCACTCTCTTATGTGACAACACTGAAGCTATTTCCCTTGCCAAGGAGCCCAGGTTTCACAAGAAGACCAGGCACATCAAGCATCGCTTCAACTCCATTCGTGAAAATGTTCAAGATGGAGACATAGATATTTGCAAAGAGCATACGGATCTGAATGTCACAGATCCGTTGACTAAACCTCTTCCGCGAGCAAAACATGATCAACACCAGACCTCTATGGGTGTTCGATTCATCACAGTGTAACTAGATTATTGACTCTAGTGCAAGTGGGAGACTGTTGGAAATATGCCCTAGAGGCAATAATAAAATGATTATTATTATATTTCCTTGTTCATGATAATTGTCTATTATTCATGCTATAATTGTATTAATCAGAAACCATGATACATGTGTGAATACATAAACCACAACATGTCCCTAGTGAGCCTCTAGTTGACTAGCTCGTTGTTCAACAGATGGTCATGGTTTTTTGACTATGGACATTGGATGTCATTGATAACGGGATAACATCATTAGGAGAATGATGTGATGGACAAGACCCAATCCTAAGCATAGCACAAGATCATGTATTTCGTTTCCTAAAGCTTTTCTAATGTCAAGTATCAGTTCCTTAGACCATGAGATTGTGTAACTCCCAGATACCATAGGAGTGTTTTGGGTGTACCAAACGTCATAACGTAACTGGGTGACTATAAAGGTGCACTACAGGTATCTCCGAAAGTGTCTGTTGGGTTGGCACGAATCGAAACTGGAATTTGTCACTCTGTATGATGGAGAGGTATCTCTGGGCCCACTCGGTAATGCATGATCATAATGATCTCAATGTGACTAAGTGGTTAGTCACGGGATCATGCATTATGTAACGAGTAAAGTGACTTGCCGGTAACGAGATTGAACGAGGTATTGGGATACCGACAATCGAATCTCGGGCAAGTAACGTACCAATTGACAAAGGGAATTGTATACGGGATTACTTGAATCCTCGACATTGTGGTTCATTGTCACGACCGGTTTTTCCGGGTAATAACTTTCCAGAAAAGACCGTCGTGCTCATCAGCCCCAGGATTACTGTTAGCTGATGAGGCTCCAACTTGATACAGAAATTCCAAGCAAAATACAAAAAAAATGTAGTACAAGACCATTCTGGCCTGTGAGTACAACAAATGGTTTCTAGTGGTTGATGGCGGAAGCGGGTTGTGAAACATCAGTGTCTATGGGACTCCATTTCCCACGGGAACAGCTGACCAGGTTAATTCCTATCTTCGCGAGGCTGCTATCTCCATTTGCGTGGGTTCCGGGGCTGGCATCGCGTCGCTCCTCTCCGTGCAAGAAAGATCTGGCCAAGACAATAGCCAGGGACAAGCCAGTGAGTACTTTGAATGTACTCGCAAACATTATGAACACAGGTATAATATAACAATGATGTGCTAAAAAATATTTTTATGCTCATGACGTCAGTCACAATAGATAAATGAAACTCTGATGCGTGCAAGCAAGTTATTAAAAAAATTTGCAATAACATGGTAGTATAAGAACTTATGAAACAAATAATCAAGTAATGCCACAGTCGGGCGTCTTAGCGACGCCACATAAAGGGCTTTAAAAGAAATGCCACAGTCGGGCGTCTGAGCGACGCCACATAAAGGGCTTTAAAAGAAATGCCACAGTCGGGCGTCTGAGCGACGCCACATAAAGGGCTTTAAAAGAAATGCCACAGTCGGGCGTCTGAGCGACGCCACATAAAGGGCTTTAAAAGAAATGCCACAGTCGGGCGTCTGAGCGACGCCACATAAAGGGCTTTAAAAGAAACAATCATAATGTATATCCCGGAGGTAGAACCATCCCAGAGATATTCGGTAATAACTATAATTTCACGGGTTAGTCAACAATAATAATAATCATCATAGATATCACAAGTCACGGGTAGTAATTTCCATTTTCTGGTTAACAGTTTCACCTCCGAAGACCGACACAAAGACCGATACTTGACCCATCCCAGACTGTAATCCGTAACCATGGACATGGCTATTGGAATAGGTTTATTCTCTGCAGAGGGTGTACTCTTTACCCACGAGTAACGGATTTCTTTAGTCCATCAGGACTAATTCCATCTACGGTCTTTTTGTTGAAAACACACCTAACTTGCACACACCAGCTTATCACACACGTGTCTGGAATCACCCACGACACCTGTTAAGCAAACTCTAAGTGGGGAGGCTACAACCTCGCGTAGCATGGGATCAAATTTATATCGCGCGCTCTAAGGGGTGGCCTCCCCTCTCGGTCCCAACCGGAAACACCCATGCTCCCGGACCAGGTGGCCTGCCTACCAGTTACAACCAGTATCTTCCACCATGGCCTCTCTGTACGGTGTGTGCTAGAAAGAGGTTGACAACTTACTGAACCGTACTCTACTTGCTGTAGAGACGAGTGGTAGTACGAAACAAGTATGGGGGGTTACTGGAACAAGACTCGATCTACGGCCGACTCAGGAGGTTCAAGTATTCCCTGCATGATTAGTATAACAAATATAATCCATCCAACAGGGTCACCGCTCATATCACCTTGCCATGCCATATCAGACATAACCGTCCCGACGGAGACAGGCGACAAACTCATACCTACCCAAGGCAGAGGTTTTTCCCGGTTTTCTGCCAGTATGCATTCAAGGCATATGAGGGTGATTATCATCACAAGTGTGTTTGTTTCCAACAGCATGGAAATCAATAACATGCACCCAGGCATATGATCATATCACATGAAATAACAAGTCCTTCGAAATGCGGTGGTGTTATAAATGCATCAACGATCACACCAAAAAATATTATGCCGGGGTTCAGAATGCTTGCCTTCAATGTGTGGAAAGGCAGGGTGCACTCCAAAACTTTTGAAAGTTTCTTCTCTCTCCCAAAAAACTATTTAAAAATATATTTGAATTAACACATATTTCAAAAACAGAACCAAAAAGTTGTTTGAAAATTTTTCAAATAAATCTTAAAATAAACTAGACCAAATTTGAAGAAGGTAGGAAAAAGAATCAACTCATTTGGATTTATATTTAAAAAGTTATAGCCAGTCAAAGTTCTGGTCAAAATCTGTTTTTTTTAAACAGAAAAGAAAACGTTTCGGCAGAATACGCCTTCGAAAACGGGAGACGTACTGGGGTTAATACGTCTTCACTTAACCGACGTGGATAGGCGCAGGGTCACTGACAGTGGGTCCAAGGGGCCCACTGGTCAGGTTTGACCAGTCCGCCCTCCTCCTTCTTCCATTGTCCCGAGCGGAGGCGGGACTCCGGCGACCAACGCCGGCGAGCGGCGGCTCCTCGCGGCCTCTGGAGGGCGGGGATGGATCCGCACGGCTGGGGCGTTTCTCCCGGTGGTCGAGGGGTCGACAGTGGTGGAAGAAGTCGTCGGCGGTGAGCTTCGCGGCGGAGGGAGCCTCGGGAGCAAAGTGGTTTTGTGGCGGCGATGGCTCCCGAACCAAATTGAATAGGGGGATCTGCTCACGGGAGGAAGAGGAAGCTCCTGGTGTAGAGTTTAGGGAGGGGGAGGCCCTGGTGGCGCCGGAGTGAACGAGGCAGTGGCGGCGGCCGTGGTTGCCGGAGATGAGGAAGACGACGTTTCCCGGACGATTGCGGGCTATGGGGGGTGCCATGGGGTAGCCTGAGGGTGCGTGCGTGCTTAGAGGGGCTCGAGGTCCCTTTTTATAGCGTGGCCATGTCGGTTTGCGGCGGCCGGGGATAATTTTGCCGGCGAACCGCCCTACTGTGTTGCAGGGCGACGTGGCGGTGGTTGGTCGGCTCCAGGAGCAACTGACGAAAGCTCCACTGTCCATGGAGGTGAGCTGGCGCGCTGTGGTGGTCGGGGCGGTGCTGCCCATGGCGGTGGTGGATGCGGCCGCGGGCATGCCGCCAAGAGGGTTCTGGTGGCGGCGCTGTGGGGTGCCAGGGGTGGTCGGGGTGGCGTGGCGGTGCGGGGGATACGTGGCGTGCTAGCAGTTATTGGCCAAGGGCCGGAACGAGTCGGAACGGGTGCGGGGCGAGACGCGGCGGCACGAGCGCACTGGCGTGCCAAACGCACGCTCTGGGCGCGCCCAGAGCACGCCCACCATCCGTTCGGCGAAATGTCGTGGCCTGCTAGATGGCTTGGTTGGAGCTGAGGATTAGCAGTTCTAGTCTAGGGCTAGTTGAGATGCTAGTGGACATGCTAGTTTGATCAGAGGTGCAAGGTCACAGTGCAAAACAAAAATCATGACAAAACTGATCATGCACACCAGGTGTTTGACAAAATGCCAAGGGCACTTAGGCATTTCTTGGAGTGGCCAAAAACTCCAGATCAGTGTCTCTGTGGATGAAAGAGAGAGTGGTGATGTTAGTTGGACAAAAGAAGAAACTTGTTAGTGCAAGTTTTACAAAACTCCAATTCTGGACAGGAAATAAATGACATTATTTCATGAACCAAAAATGATCCAAAAGGTGCATGCTCTTGGACTTAAGGGTTTAACATGGGGGACTACAAGTAGGAGAAATAATCAAGGGTATAGGAGCAACTAAAACCGTGGTTGCTGTACAAATCCTCAAATTGGACCAGGATGGAAATGAGGTTGATCCACTCAAATATTTGAAAGAACATAAATAGGTTTTTGCACAAAGTGAAATAATAGGCTCCTACTGACCTCCCTTAATTTTGGTAGAAGTTTTAAAGAAATATTTAAATAGGTTGTAGTGCAAAAATGCACTTTGGACCAGAGAAGAAAAATTGAGTGCAGGGCTCAAAATATTTTATGAATGAAATATATTTTTGCATAAAAGTGATTTAAAAACATCACATGACATCTCCAAATTTTTGTGGAAATTTTAAGTGAGTCCATCAAATGGTTGTAGTTCAAATATGGCCATTTAACCTTAAAAAAACTATTTTCAAGAAAGTTAAAGATCAAGTAACTTAATTATTTAATTAGTTATACTGGTAAAAGGAAAGTTTTTCTTGAGAGGTTAAACAAGTCCAACAACATAATTGAAAAGTTTTCTCTCTGGGAAAAACTCATCATAACAGGGAAGGAAATGATTTATAAAAATCAAAATGGAGCTCAGAAATCCAAAGTTTTAATTCCTGGCAAAATTTTAATTTAATAAAACAAGGCCAAATTTTTGGGGTGTCACAGATACTACCCCCCTTAAGAAAAATCTCGTCCTCGAGATTTGTTAAAAGCTGTTTTAAGAAAACTATACGCAATAAAAAGTGGCTACAGTGAGAGGGCAATAAGTGGTGAAAAACCACAGTGTGAAAACCGGGGCTGCGCGGAAAAGTCTACGGTTCGGGACAAAACCGGGTGATTTCTACGCTGGATAAAAATTTAGAATAATCTTCTAAATTTAAATATACGCTGGTCGTACCCGAGAGCACAGTGCTCTCTCTGGCCGACAGGTGGACCCGGGGCCCACTGTCAGCCTCTTCTTCTCCCACTGGCTCTTCCTTCTACCTCTGGCTCTCTCTTCCTCCTCTTTCCCGCGCGCTTTCTCGCGCTTTCTCCACCGGCGATGCCTAATGCGTAGGGCATCTAGGCCGTACCGTGGTAGTGCGCGGCGTGCTAGCTGTCGGTGTAGCGTGCACTCACCTCGCGGGCCAGCACGCTGTCGGCACTGCTCGCGGATTCGACTCCGAACACTGGCGATCGGCGACGAGCGGCGTTGGTGGACTTCGCCCACCGTACATCGAGCTCGAGCTATAAAAACGGCCGGGGTGCCTCTCTCTTCTTCCTCACATCTGGCCTCACTTCTCCTCCTCCTTCTTTCTCCATTACTGCTTACAGAAGCTCGGTCGAGGCTCTAATGGCGGAGGCGATGCCGGACTGGTTTGTGATCCTGATATGCGGAGGGCTGGCGACGCTGCTGGGGCTCTCTGTGCTCCTGTGCGCGATGATCTTCGACGAGTATTGCGATGCTGCGGCTCGGGTGTTGGCTCTCCGCGGTGGTGATCATGAGGAATAGATGAAGTATGCCGGGTGCTTACTGTTGTTAGGGGATGATTAGCTGGATGTAACACCGTTGCAAAGTTTTGCAAACAGTGTATGTGTCCGAAAGATTATGGTTGTGAGTCTGCTCGTGGTGCTATGTGAAATTAATTAATCCATGTCGTGAAGTGGCAGGTGTAGCAACTCAGGGAAAAGAAATCTCATTCCAGGGTTTCGCGAGGGAAAAACAGTTAATTTAAAGGAGCATAAACCACAACAAAAACTACATACATTAGTAGAAGCCAATTAATTGACTCGTCATACAAACTCAGGGTATCACGCATAAGTCACACACATAAATAAATGCTGCAAAGAACAAATACAGTAGTGACGTCTAAAATGAAAACGGTAACTGGGAGGGGTTCTGATAAAATGTCTCTGGTAAAGGGATACATTCTTCTTCTATTGGAGGAAGTGGATTGACCAGTCGATGAATGCATCTCTCCATGTCGGGTCTCAGCGGTCTGCCGATGGCAACCTGAGGATTTAAATCTGCGAGGCTCTGGAGATAATCCATCACTCGCTGGTTTAAATGCTCTTGAGCAATGATGTACTGGATAAGGTTGGCCAGAACTGGGTCTCTCTCAATACGTCCACCGGGAAAAGATGTTACTTCTCCGGGTGCTGCACGACTCGGAAAGTAATAATATCCTCGTTTGCGGGCATAGGGTACTGCGGATCGAAGACGAGCAATTGCTTCTTTCGCAGCAGCTTCTATGGCCAGGTGTGGGGTTGGCATAGATTTCCCCACGAAGGAAACTTCTATTGGATCTTGGTTGGGGTCTACAGGAGGAATGTGTACTGCTGCCCAATATTCCGAGGTGGATGGGGTGATCCTCGATTTGAACAACTCGTACTGGGGTGGCTGGGTAGAACCCATGGTACTGCGGGTAAAATCCCACAATATTTTGACAAAGCTACCTGGGGTTGCATCTGGGGTTCTCAGATGAATGCTGGGGTTTGGCATGACAGAAAAAAGTGTGAGTGTTGTGCACAAAGTGAGAGTTGCTGGGTAAGGTCACAAGGTGGCCTTTATATAGCAATGGAGTCGGATCGTTTTTACCGTGGTGAAAGGTAATAAATTTGCCAGCTTGGCTCCAAAGGTCAGGTCAGTGTCAGAGATACACATATCTCATAAAGAGACGTGTTACTGTGGTTGTCGTCGGGTTGGTTTTGGTAGTTGTGCCCGGAAGAATATGCAGCTATGCGCTGACCAAACAGGCAAGGCTATTATTAAAATAGAGGCACAAAGACAGGCTGCGTTAATATACGCGGTCGCATGATTACAAAGCGATGATACCTTGAAACTTGGTGCTACTCATACTGCTTAGTCTACTTCGTTTATGTCTAAACGGGCGTGCCTGGTGGATGCCGAGGCTTCTCCACGTGTCTCTCTGCCGGGATTAGTCGGGGATGGCAGAGGAACTGCAGGGTCGGGGTAGTGAGAATGACCATCACGAGGATTGTTGGCCACAACCCCGTTGGAGTGTGCTCCCAAAATGCGACGAAGCACCTCTGGGGTTATCGCAGCACCTTGGCCGATGGTTGGGGCAGATCTCGGGGTCTCGATCGGTTGTCCAAACAGCACGACTGGGTTGTCGGTGTTGGGCTCGTTTTCTTCTCTCGCCGGGGCTCGACGAACCAGCTCTCCACGAGCTGCTATTAGATCAATGGTGATCTGGTCGAACAGTGCCTCTAGTGCACTTACATAGCGCACTAGGTGCAACAATGTGGGGTCCGTCTCGTGGTCTCCATTGGCGACTTGGGGTGGTCTACCATACCCTTCTCGTCTGGGGTAGTAGTGGAACGAGCGACAGTTAACTCTGGGCGACAAGTGCCTGAGATGAACTATAGCCTCTCGAGCGGCTAGCTCGATGGCTTGTGGCTCAGAGGAAGTTGTCCTTCCGGTGAACCGGTAGGGACGCTCGGGTGCTAGACTCCTACCGTAAATGTGCACAGTGGCCCAGAATTGGCGGTCTTCACCGCTCATGGGTCCTTGATACACAACATATTCTGGTGGCTCCTCTAACGCGTAGGCACGACGGGTGAGGTTTGCGAGGATGGTCACAAAACCTCCAAGGTTGGTTGCTGTGGTTTCGTTGTGCACGACAGGGCCAGGCATTGTGGCTTGGTTTGGGGTAGCGGCTGTGCGATGCTGGTTTGGTGTTAGCGCGCCCTTTTTATAGGAAAAAGGGGACGGAATCTTCCTTCGAACGCTTGCGAGAAAGGACTATTTAGGGGCCGGTCACTGGCGCATGAGCGACAGGTTCGGTTGATAGGTTGGGCACCGACTGCCAAAAGGTGTTGGGTCACTGTGTGGCTATCTTGCACGAGAAGCTTGGCTGGGGTTTGGTTAAGGTCTGGTGGGTTGGTTTGCCTAAGTTTATTGACCGGGCTAAGATAGGATTAGCCAAAGGTCAGCCTGGCTCTGGTACCAAGCCTGTCACGACCGGTTTTTCCGGGTAATAACTTTCCAGAAAAGACCGTCGTGCTCATCAGCCCCAGGATTACTGTTAGCTGATGAGGCTCCAACTTGATACAGAAATTCCAAGCAAAATACAAAAAAAATGTAGTACAAGACCATTCTGGCCTGTGAGTACAACAAATGGTTTCTAGTGGTTGATGGTGGAAGCGGGTTGTGAAACATCAGTGTCTATGGGACTCCATTTCCCACGGGAACAGCTGACCAGGTTAATTCCTATCTTCGCGAGGCTGCTATCTCCATTTGCGTGGGTTCCGAGGCTGGCATCGCGTCGCTCCTCTCCGTGCAAGAAAGATCTAGCCAAGACAATAGCCAGGGACAAGCCAGTGAGTACTTTGAATGTACTCGCAAATATTATGAACACAGGTATAATATAACAATGATGTGCTAAAAAATATTTTTATGCTCATGACGTCAGTCACAATAGATAAATGAAACTCTGATGCGTGCAAGCAAGTTATTAAAAAAAATTGCAATAACATGGTAGTATAAGAACTTATGAAACAAATAATCAAGTAATGCCACAGTCGGGCGTCGGAGCGACGCCACATAAAGGGCTTTAAAAGAAATGCCACAGTCGGGCGTCTGAGCGACGCCACATAAAGGGCTTTAAAAGAAATGCCACAGTCGGGCGTCTGAGCGACGCCACATAAAGGGCTTTAAAAGAAATGCCACAGTCGGGCGTCTGAGCGACGCCACATAAAGGGCTTTAAAAGAAATGCCACAGTCGGGCGTCTGAGCGACGCCACATAAAGGGCTTTAAAAGAAACAATCATAATGTATATCCCGGAGGTAGAACCATCCCAGAGATATTCGGTAATAACTATAATTTCACGGGTTAGTCAACAATAATAATAATCATCATAGATATCACAAGTCACGGGTAGTAATTTCCATTTTCTGGTTAACAGTTTCACCTCCGAAGACCGACACAAAGACCGATACTTGACCCATCCCAGACTGTAATCCGTAACCATGGACATGGCTATTGGAATAGGTTTATTCTCTGCAGAGGGTGTACTCTTTACCCACGAGTAACGGATTTCTTTAGTCCATCAGGACTAATTCCATCTACGGTCTTTTTGTTGAAAACACACCTAACTTGCACACACCAGCTTATCACACACGTGTCTGGAATCACCCACGACACCTGTTAAGCAAACTCTAAGTGGGGAGGCTACAACCTCGCGTAGCATGGGATCAAATTTATATCGCGCGCTCTAAGGGGTGGCCTCCCCTCTCGGTCCCAACCGGAAACACCCATGCTCCCGGACCAGGTGGCCTGCCTACCAGTTACAACCAGTATCTTCCACCATGGCCTCTCTGTACGGTGTGTGCTAGAAAGAGGTTGACAACTTACTGAACCGTACTCTACTTGCTATAGAGACAAGTGGTAGTACGAAACAAGTATGGGGGGTTACTGGAACAAGACTCGATCTACGGCCGACTCAGGAGGTTCAAGTATTCCCTGCATGATTAGTATAACAAATATAATCCATCCAATAGGGTCACCGCTCATATCACCTTGCCATGCCATATCAGACATAACCGTCCGGACGGAGACCGGCGACAAACTCATACCTACCCAAGGCAGAGGTTTTTCCCGGTTTTCTACCGGTATGCATTCAAGGCATATGAGGGTGATTATCATCACAAGTGTGTTTGTTTCCAACAGCATGGAAATCAATAACATGCACCCAGGCATATGATCATATCACATGAAATAACAAGTCCTTCGAAATGCGGTGGTGTTATAAATGCATCAACGATCACACCAAAAAATATTATGCCGGGGTTCAGAATGCTTGCCTTCAATGTGTGGAAAGGCAGGGTGCACTCCAAAACTTTTGAAAGTTTCTTCTCTCTCCCAAAATCCTATTTAAAAATAGTTGAATTAACACATATTTCAAAAACAGAACCAAAAAGTTGTTTGAAAATTTTTCAAATAAATCTTAAAATAAACTAGACCAAATTTGAAGAAGGTAGGAAAAAGAATCAACTCATTTGGATTTATATTTAAAAAGTTATAGCCAGTCAAAGTTCTGGTCAAAATCTGTTTTTTTTTAAAAACAGAAAAGAAAACGTTTCGGCAGAATACGCCTTCGAAAACGGGAGACGTACTGGGGTTAATACGTCTTCACTTAACCGACGTGGATAGGCGCAGGGTCACTGACAGTGGGTCCAAGGGGCCCACTGGTCAGGTTTGACCAGTCCGCCCTCCTCCTTCTTCCTTTGTCCCGAGCGGAGGCGGGACTCCGGCGACCAACGCCAGCGAGCGGCGGCTCCTCGCGGCCTCTGGAGGACGTGGATGGATCCGCACGGCTGGGGCGTTTCTCCCGGTGGTCGAGGGGTCGACAGTGGTGGAAGAAGTCGTCGACGGTGAGCTTCGCGGCGGAGGGAGCCTCGGGAGCAAAGTGGTTTTGTGGCGGCGATGGCTCCCGAACCAAATTGAATAGGGGGATCTGCTCACGGGAGGAAGAGGAAGCTCCTGGTGTAGAGTTTAGGGAGGGGGAGGCCCTGGTGGCGCCGGAGTGAACGAGGCAGTGGCGGCGGCCGTGTTTGCCGGAGATGAGGAAGACAACGTTTCCCGGACGATTGCGGGCTATGGGGGGTGCCATGGGGTAGCCTGAGGGTGCGTGCGTGCTTAGAGGGGCTCGAGGTCCCTTTTTATAGCGTGGCCATGTCGGTTTGCGGCGGCCGGGGATAAGTTTGCCGGCGAACCGCCCTACTGTGTTGCAGGGCGACGTGGCGGTGGTTGGTCGGCTCCAGGAGCTACCGACGAAAGCTCCACTGTCCATGGAGGCGAGCTGGCGCGCTGTGGTGGTCGGGGCGGTGCTGCCCATGGCGGTGGTGGATGCGGCCGCGGGCATGCCGCCAAGAGGGTTCTGGTGGCGGCGCTGTGGGGTGCCAGGGGTGGTCGGGGTGGCGTGGCGGTGCGGGGGATACGTGGCGTGCTAGCAGTTATTGGCCAAGGGCCGGAACGAGTCGGAACGGGTGCGGGGCGAGACGCGGCGGCACGAGCGCACTGGCGTGCCAAACGCACGCTCTGGGCGCGCCCAGAGCACGCCCACCATCCGTTCGGCGAAATGCCGTGGCCTGCTAGATGGCTTGGTTGGAGCTGAGGATTAGCAGTTCTAGTCTAGGGCTAGTTGAGATGCTAGTGGACATGCTAGTTTGATCAGAGGTACAAGGTCACAGTGCAAAACAAAAATCATGACAAAACTGATCATGCACACCAGGTGTTTGACAAAATGCCAAGGGCACTTAGGCATTTCTTGGAGTGGCCAAAAACTCCAGATCAGTGTCTCTGTGGATGAAAGAGAGAGTGGTGATGTTAGTTGGACAAAAGAAGAAACTTGTTAGTGCAAGTTTTACAAAACTCCAATTCTGGACAGGAAATAAATGACATTATTTCATGAACCAAAAATGATCCAAAAGGTGCATGCTCTTGGACTTAAGGGTTTAACATGGGGGACTACAAGGAGGAGAAATAATCAAGGGTATAGGAGCAACTAAAACGGTGGTTGCTTAACAAATCCTCAAATTGGACCAGAATGGAAGTGAGGTTGATCCACTCAAATTTTTCAAAGAACATAAATAGGTTTTTGCACAAAGTGAAATAATAGGATCCTACTGACCTCCCTTAATTTTGGTATAAGTTTTAAAGAAATATTTAAATAGGTTGTAGTGCAAAAATGCACTCTGGACCAGAGAAGAAAAATTGAGTGCAGGGCTCAAAATATTTTATGAATGAAATATATTTTTGGATAAAAGTGATTTAAAAACATCACATGACATCTCCAAATTTTTGTGGAAATTTTAAGTGAGTCCATCAAATGGTTGTAGTTCAAATATGGCCATTTAACCTTAAAAAAAACTATTTTCAAGAAAGTTAAAGATCAAGTAACTTAATTATTTAATTAGTTATACTGGTAAAAGGAAAGTTTTTCTTGAGAGGTTAAACAAGTCCAACAACATAATTGAAAAGTTTTCTCTCTGGGAAAAAATCATCATAACAGGGAAGGAAATGATTTATAAAAATCAAAATGGAGCTCAGAAATCCAAAGTTTTAATTCCTGGCAAAATTTTAATTCAATAAAACAAGGCCAAATTTTTGGGGTGTCACATTCATCCAATGAGATCATCGTGGAACATGTGGGAGACAACATGGGTATCTAGATCCCGTTGTTGGTTATTGGCTGGAGAGCTGTCTCGGTCATGTCTGCGAGATTCCCGAACCCGTAGGGTCTACGCACTTAAGGTTCGATGATGCTAGGGTTGTTAGGAAGACTTGTATGTGATTAATGAATGTTGTTCGGAGTCCCGGATGAGATCCCGGACATCACGAGGAGTTCCGGAATGGTCCGGAGGTGAAGATTTATATATGGGAAGTTGTCATATAGTCACCGGAAATGTTCAGGGGCATACCGGTATTGTACCGGGCCACCGAAAGGTTTCCAGGGGTCCACCGGGAGGGGCCACCTCTCCCGAAGGGCCTCGTGGGCTGTAGAGAGAAGGGAACCATCCCTTGGAGGGCTGGGCACCACCCCCCTTGGGCCCATGCGCCTAGGATTGGGGGGGAAACCCTAAAGGGGGCACCCCCCTTGCATGGGGGCAAGCCCCCGCCCCTTGGCCGCCGCCCCCCCCCCCCTCTAGATCTCATCTAGAGGGGGCCAGCCCCCTTCCCCCTCCTCCTGTAAATAGAGGGGCGAGGGGAGGGCTGAAGAAATACATACAAGGTGCAGCCCCTCCCCTCCCCAACACCTCTCCTCCTCCGCAAGAGCTTGGTGAAGCCCTACCGGAGTACTCCCACTCCATCACCACCACGCCGTCGTGCTGCTGTTGGAGCCCTCTTCCTCAACCTCTCCATTCTCCTTGCTAGATCAAGGCACGGGGGACGTCACCGGGCTGCACGTGTATTTTACACAGAGGTGTCATTGTTCGGCGCTAAGATCGGAATCCACCGCGACCTGAATCGCTTCGAGTACGACTCCTTCATCCACTTTCTTGCAACGCTTCCGTCTCGCGGTGTTCAAGGGTATGAAGATGCACACCCCTCTCTCTCGTTGCTAGTTACTCCATAGATTTATCTTGGTGATGCATAGAAATTTTTTATTTTCCGCAACGATCCCCAACAGCATCTTGTATATTTTGTCCAAGCCTTCATGCACTCATTACGGTGGCTTCAAAGTCCTGAAATCATCACTTGAAACTTTGTTCTTGTTTCCGTTGTGCATGCCATCATCTCCATGCTTGTTCTTGCTCCAATGTTCATCCTTCTCCAAGCTAGGTCCTTCATTTGTAAGCAAAACAAATGTATCCAGTTTTGGCAACATCATATTCTCATGAACATTAGAATCATTACCTAGAAACAAGAGTACCTGGTAATTTAATTGGCGTGCGTGAGCTCTATTAATTTGTCTAGTATGTATAGTAGCAGGGGTTGTGGTGTAACAATGGTATTGATGTCCTCATCACCCTCGGACCTCCAGAGCCTCCCGGGCCTCAGGAGTTGGCTGGCCCATGAGGACTGATCTCTTCCGCGCACGTCTTCAACTACTCCAACGCTTCTACAATGATGGTGCCAGGTGACTTTTTGGTTTGTTTAATTGAGGGCGCCCCTCGGGCTGCATAATCTTCAGGCTGCTAGGGCCCAACCCTGTAGCTGCCTCATTTTGATTCATGTACTCTTAACCAGTTGGGCATGCTCAAGTTATTATGGTTGTTAATGTTATCTCTATCGACCCGTCATCTATGGAGTTGCCTTTCGCGCATTGCTCACCCACCTTTTGCTCATCCCGTTATGTGGACTGCTGGCACAACATCTGTGCTCGGGTCCGTCCCTGCAGTGCTGATAAACCTAAGAGACTGAGTTTTAGCTTCTGGCCAGCCCCGCGAATGTCACCTCACCGGGTCCTTAGTGCCATCACCTTCTCGCGAAGCGATCACGGGCAGGATAGCAAGCGCGGCTGCCCATTGTGTTTTGTGACTAAATTGCAGGAATCTCCTGCGATAGGACCATGAGCGGCTTCACCGATGCCTCGTGGTGATGTCGCGCTACGTGCTGTGAGGCGCAGCCCCTCCTAAATACACACTTGGAGTCAGGCACTCGTTTCTCACACAAGTCGCTTGCACGTAAAAGGGGGGGGCTTGAGCACCGCACCTTAGGGGCTCCTACCGGCCCTTGAGCCTCACCCCCGGCCTTGACCATGACACCGCAAGCTAGCATACCAGCGGCGGACGAGCCTCGCTTGAGGGCCGGGTCCCGAGAACATAGACCAACCAAACGAGCGGGAGAGACGGAGTCGGTAGGAGCCCTGCAGAGGGAGAGCCGTCAGGAGGAAGGTGTGGCCTAAAAAGCTCGCCCTTGCGACAAGGAAACCACTGCAAGCTCGCCGAGATAAGTCACTTTACACGTGCAGGAGTGAATCTCACAATCGATGCTCTTGTTTCGTGTGATTTCGCTTAGGCAAGGAAACTTCCCTCTTAGTCTTTTGGGAGCTGCTTGTGCACTAAAGGGAAGCTCCTGAGCATCGTGCCTCGGGGGTTTTCATCGGACCTCAGGCCGCTCACCTCCTGGCCTTGACCATGGCATCGCGACCTGGCATACCAACGATGGTCGAAGCTTGCCTCGGGACTAGGTCATGTCGGCGTAGAGCGCTAAGCTACCGTGAGAATAAGAGGGGGGAACTATGCCCAGGCAAGAGAAGCAAACATAAAATAAGTTGGAGATGCTAACATTAAGGCAAAGTGTCACGATATTTACACACCCCCGCGGGGCCCTTCGTGATTTCTGCGCAGGAATAAAACAAAAGGAAAGGACTTCCAGAGGACCGCAACCTAGGCAACGTCACCCACGACGCCTAGCCGGCGCCATTCCTCCCTTAAGCCTGAGTGCGGCGACTTGGCGGCTCGTAGCATTCGTTGAAGCTCGAGCTTGGTTATAAGGAAGCATCACTACTGCTGGGGGAGTCG
Source organism: Triticum dicoccoides (assembly GCF_002162155.2). Classification (NCBI taxonomy): domain Eukaryota; kingdom Viridiplantae; phylum Streptophyta; class Magnoliopsida; order Poales; family Poaceae; genus Triticum; species Triticum dicoccoides. The sequence continues at coordinate 582,668,638 of NC_041389.1, forward strand.
TGGACAAGGCCAAGGGCAAGTTCACCTCTAGGGGCCTCGCCGCCTCGCCGGCCTGAAGGGGGGTCGCCGTCTCGATCGCCTCCCCTAGGGAAGAACTCCAGACATCGACCATCCTCCTCGAAGACCTTTAAGAAGGGCATCGACGCCCCGTCGTATCTGAAGTGGATGGCATGCCTCCCTATGAGCAGAAGGCACGAGCGATCGCGCCCCATCCACGGGTCATGAAGACGTCGCCGGGGTGGACGGCCTCGCCTCCGCCTCTGAATCTTGGTTGCAGCAGCCGTCGTGATGCAACCACAGCTCGTCGGGCCCCTTCGGCGGTATCTCCCCCGCCACGGACCGCGGTAGCCAGAACCACGTGCATGATGGAATTGCCGTCCACAATACAAACTCGCGGGCTATGACGCATGCATGGGCTTGCGGGCAAGGTGGTCGTGCGGCCATTGCTTGTGCGCCCTCACGACTCCATCCCCCGCGACTTCCGCGGCTGCTCTAGCGGGCAGGGCTATGCGCACCAACGTCCGCACTGACAGGGAAATCCGACAGGGTGTGTTCGTGCTAGGGTCATGCTGCCATTGGCATTGCGGTGGCCTCATGAGGGTAAATGTGCCTTTTCTTTGGCGGGAGCAACTCTGGTTCCACCTGTGGGGTTTTTCCCTTCTCTGCGACGGACAACCTCCTCACTGACACCATGGATGCTTTGGCAAGATGGCGGCACGGCGAAGAATAAGAAGGAGTGAGCAGCAAGGAGATGAAGATGGGCTGGGGGCTCCACCCCCTTCCCCCATTTATAGCCGGAGGAAGGCTAACCAGCGGCCTCTCACGTTCAAAGTCATGATGGCCCCTCTGCATGCATCAGGTAGTTGTCAAGTTGGACGGTTGTCGAGGCGGCATAGGGAAGCAGAGACGCCCACGTCCCATCAAGCGCCACGCGTCGGCCTGGCCCATAGGTGATTGGTACTCGCGGCGCTTCGCCCTTACCCTTTGGCTTCACCTCAAAGCCAAGTCCGAGCGCGCCTTGGGCCCGGGGGCTACTGTCGGCGTTCTGGGAACCAGGGTGTCTAGACTTACCTGCCTGCGGCCCACAGCATGGATCCTTTGACGGCCTAGTATGGCCCATCTCCAGGACTATCAATACAAGGCTCTCGCGAGGGGCCAAGCCTCACGAGGCGGACAACACCAAAACCTCCCGAGGGAGCGGCCTCCCCAGGCTGCCTCCTGAGGGGCGGAGATTTCTATGCAGGTACCCAACCTCATGAGGTTGCAATGATGCAAGCCATGACGACCAAGGCCAGGCGGGCGCTAGTGGGTGCAGAGAAGGTAGTTTCCTCTTTGGTGCTAAGGAGGCAAGGATAGGCGTGGGTTCCCAAGGAATCTAGCAAAGGTTTCCATACCGGTGCAAGAAGACCAAGGCCACCAGGACGGCAGGGCGGATGTCATCACCGAGCCCACCTCCGCGTCACAAGCAGAGGCTTTGCAGGTGAAGACCACCTTTCGTCGGGATAAGATGTACTATTTGTCCCCTTTCAAATTGGCCACTTTGGGATCCCTTCCTACCTACGATTTGGGGGAAGAGGACCAAGGCCACTATAAGTATAGACTAGTCACCACCATAGAAGGGGATCCGACCGGCTGAAACCTGAACCTGGTCAACTCATTCCCTCACCCCCAAACCTCGTGAGGTTGTTCATCCCCTGTACAAGTTCATCCTCAGCCCCTCGTTAGGCCAATCCACCACAAAGGAGGAGTAGGGTCTTACATCGCAAGGTGGCCCAAACCTGGGTAAACTATAGTGTTCATCTCCTTCCTTGTTCGCGTGAATCGAGCTAGGCCGTGGGGCAACGAACCGGTTGGCTGGATAGATTGAGTTCTTCACGCACGCCCTAGAGTTTGAACCTTTCTTGGGTCTGCAGAGCCCTAAATACAACACCCTGTTGCAAATTCATTGCAAATCTTTCTGTTGATTCCTTGCAAATCCTTGTGAGAATTCATTTGCTAAGTGAGCTGACTTGACAAAAAATTTACATTGTGTTGAATTCGATCCCTCCGATCCAAACCCATCAGCTCGACCGAAACACAAGGTATCCTTGTGACTAATTCATCGATACAACCGACATGGACTTTTTCGGTCTCACTGGTTGGGACTGTCTGTGACTCTGTATCTCGGTGTCACCAATGGAAGACAATCGGCGTCATCGATTTCAACTCTGAGAAAATGTTTTTCCATTTCTGTTCTGCCTATTTTCTTCAGCTCCACTCAATGATTCTTTCCTCTACAAGCATCATGAAATACCTACTACTTTGTAGTATCTCTCAAGGACCACACCTACTTGACTCATGCTCCAGAAGTACCCTTCTTTGAAATTGGTGTCAAAGGGGGAGAGAGAGAGCACACATCAAAGCTTATCATATGAGCACATCTAAGCTCTTCCAGATGCTAGTAAAAAGGAGAGGAGAGAAGTCACATGTCTTTTAGAGGGGAAAGAACTGTCAATATGTTTAATCTTAGTTATTGACATTGAATATATTTGTTGCTCTAATTGTAGTTAATATTACCCTTTCTTGCTCTGATTTTCTCTCACCCTACCTTCTCCCATTATCCAATATCAGATTCAGGGGGAGAAAGAGTCCATGTCTAGGGAGAAAAATCTTTGGAATTCATTGCACATCTTTAAATCTTTGGGGACATGTCCATATCTAAAGGAAGTACTAAGTACAAACCCATTACATGTCATGTCAGTCTTAGTACTCTTGTGGCTTCCTGAAATTGTTTTACTTAAGAGTGTTCTTGTGTTAACTAACCCTGTTTTCTCAAGTCCACTTCATCCAAAGACAACTCAAGACCACAAGGTAAGTATATGCATCACACTCATGTGTATGATGATCTCTTGTTGTCGCACATATTGTTTGCAAGAGGCAATCATAAACATGAAGGTACATTTCTTAATCACATCATTTGCTCCGATGCATATAGCCAAGATGCATGTAACTCTTTGCTTGCTCTATCATAATTATGAATTCACATGTTCTTATATTCTATCTTCACATGATTGCATATATGTAGGGGGAGCTTATGCATGTTACATGTTTCTCCAAAGATTTACCTATTACTCCGCATATCCTTTATCTAAAGCTTTGATGTATGTTGCCATCAATTACCAAAAAAGGGAGATTGAAAGCACAAGTGCTCCCTGGGTGATTTTGGTAATTAATGTCAACATATTTCTTGTTGGACTAATGCTTTTATCTAGTGTATTTCAGACTAGTTCAACAATGGCGTGGAAAGGACAAGAGGATGTGGAACCCCTTCAAGGTGTCTAAGACATGCATTGGCAAAAGCTCAAGACTCTTCATTTATATTTTAGTGATCCAAGATCACATTGAGTCCATAGGAAAGCCAATACTGTTAAAAGGGGATGAGGTGTTGCTTAATGGTCTACTTGTTGAAAGTGCTTAGTGATACTGCTGCAAAACCCTTAGCCACTTTCTCATTTCCAAATATGTCCAAAACCCAAAGTCAAACTCGGCCCCATCAAAATCTTCTATCTGGCGCCACCGAGTTCATTTAACATACCCACTGCCAGAAACCCTAACACCTCGGTCACATCAATATGGATCTTGGTCTCACTGAGATGGCCCTGCAATCTCCCTGTTTCCCTTTGTAACATTTCAGTATCACCGAGATGAGCGATCGGTCGCACCAAGTTTGCTTGACCAACTCTCTGTTTGCTCTTTGCTGAAATTGGTCTCACCGAATTCACGCAATCGGCGCCGCCGAGATAAGGTTTTGCTCTAGCCCTAGCACATTGGTCCCACCGAGTTGTTCTAGTCAATCCCACCAAGTTGTTCCAGTCGGTCCCACCGAGATACCTAACGTTCACATTTTGAACTGAATCGGTCTCACCGAGTTCTTCTATTCGGTCTGACCGAGTTGGGTCAAATGTGTGTAACAGTTGGATTTTGTGTGGAGGCTATATATACCCCTCCACCCCCTTCTCCATTTGTGAGAGAGCCATCAAAACGTGCCTACACTTCCAGCATACATTTTCTGAAAGAGAACCACCTACTTATGCGTTGAGACTAAGATATACCAATCCTACCACAAGAATCTTGATCTCTAGCCTTCCCCAAGTTGCTTTCCAATCAAATCATATTTCCACCATATCCAAATCTATGAGAGAGAATTGAGTGTTGGGGGGGGGGGGGTTATCATTTGAAGCATAAGAACAAGGAGTTCATCGTTAACACACCATCTATTACCTTTTGGAGAGTGGTGTCTCCTAGATTGGTTAGGTGTCTCTTGGGAGCCTCCGTCAAGATTGTGGAGTTGAACCAAGAAGTTTGTAAAGGCAAGGAGATCGCCTACTTCATGAAGATCTACCTGGGTGATGCAAGTCCTTCGTGGGTGATGGCCTTGGTGGGATAGACATGGTTTCTTCTTCGTGGACCCTTCATGGGTGGAGCCCTCCATGGACTCGCGCAATCATTACCCTTCGTGGGTTGAAGTCTCCATCAACGTGGATGTTCGATAGCACCACCTATCGGAACCACCCCAAAAATTTCCATGTCTTCAATTGCGTTTGCATACTCCAATCCCATCCCTTACTTTCTTGCAATTTGTATGCTTTACTTTTTTTGTTGCTCATACTCTTGCCATGCTTGCTTCAAATGTATTGTGAATGCTTAAACTTGTACTAAAACTCCACCTCACTTGAAGAACTTAAAAATTATCACTTTTAATTGTTGAGGGTCTAACCCCCCCCCCCTCTATACCCCTCTCCCCGTTCCTTTCACGGGCCTTATTTGGCCCACTAACAACATGGGCCTTTAAGAGGCTGAAAGCTTAGTAGAGGCATCACAGGTCGAATAATACTACAGGCCTTTAATAGGCCCAAAGTCACATTGGGCTGAATTTTTGCCATGTTGATCACGGGTCGTTAGTGGGCCGGATGTCGTGTCAGACGATATATGGCCCATGGGCAGCATGGGCCATCACGAGGCCGAAAGTCACACAGTTGAAATGGGCCCATGTATACATTGGGCCACTAATAGGCTGAAATCTCACTGGGCCATAATTGGGCTCAACAACTCGGTGAACAATTGAAGGGCCACATCTCGCGTAAATGGGCCATGTTTAATAAGGCCATTAGTGGGCCAGCCCACCGGTACCTGAGTAAATCAAACGGGCCTTTGACTGGGCAGGCCTTTCTAACCTATATGGGCCTCTGTTGGGCCGTGCCACATGTCGACATATCATAGGCATGTCTCCTCCATTGGACCGATGACATCTGCCCATCGCAGAGCCAACACGTATTTCCTCCAGCCAATGAGAATTTGACACATGGAAAATCGCCATTAGTCGTTGCTGTTAATGGGTTACCAGATCCAAAACCGAACCCAATAGCTTAACGGTGACCCGTTATGGTGGATGCCATGTGTCGGTTACCCTTGACAAAAGCACTTCCATGACGCGCCATTTATCATCATGCAAGTGAACACTTCCGTGATGATAATTTTTGTATTGTCATGGAACACTTCTACGACAACACGGGTATGATTACCTTGATTCTGTCATAAAATTGTCATAGATGTACGTGCATGATATAAAATGTGACCTATGGTGACAAACACATATCATCACGGAAGTGGTTTTTTTAGTGATGGGCCTCGGCGTCTGGCGCAGGGCCAAACGCTAGGGTCCCTGGCGTCTGGTCCCTGACCTCCGAAAAACTTCCTTTTGCACTGACCTAAATCCTTGTGGGCCTTATCACTTGGCCCAACCATATCGTCCTATATGTCAATCTTTACATCCGGGCCATTCCAGAGCTCTAGGTCATGTCTGTGATCTCATCCGGGACCCCGAACGACATTCGGTCACCAACATACATAACTCATATAATACTATATCGTCAACAAAGTTAAGTGTGTGGACCCTGCGGGTTCGAGAATGATATATACATGACCGAGACACTTCTCTAGTCAATAACCAATAGGGGGCCTGGATGCCCATATTGGTTCCTACATATTCTACAAAGATCTTTATCGGTGGAACCTTTGTGACAACATATGTAGTTTTGTTTGTAGTCGATATGTTACTTGCCCGAGACTCGATCGTGGTTATCCTCATACCTAGTTCAATCTCGTTACCAGTAAGTCTCTTCACTCGTTTCGTAATACATCATCTTGTATCTAACTCCTTAGTCACTTTGCTTGCAAGCTTCTTGTGATTTTGTATTACCGAGAGGGCCCAGAGATACCTCTCCGTCATACGGAGAGAAAAATCCCAATCTCGATTCACGCCTACCCAACAAACACCTTCAGAGATACCTGTAGAGTACCTTTATGGTCACCTAGTTATGAAGTGACGTTTGATAGCACACAAGGTATTCCTCCTGTATCCGGGAGTTGCATAATCTCATGGTCGAAGGAATATGTATTTTACATTAAGAAAGCAGTAGGAAAAACTGAACTATCATATGCTATGCTAACGGATGGGTCTTCTCCATCACATCATTCTCCTAATGATGTGATCACGTTATCAAGTCATAACACATGTCTATGATTAGGAAACCTTAACCATCTTTTGATCAACGAGCTAGTCTAGTAGAGGCTTGCTAGGCACATGGTCTTTTCTATGTATCCACACATATATCTGAGTTTCTGATCAATACAATTCTATCATGGATAATAGACATTTATCATGAATAGGGAAATACGATAACCAATTTATTATTCCCTCTAGGGCATATTTCCAATAGTCTCCCACTTGCACTAGAGTCAATAATCTACTTCACATTGCCATGTGATTAACACCCAATGATTTTTGGGGTTTGATCATGTTTTTCTTGTGAGAGAGGTTTTAGTAAAATCGGTCTGCAATTTTCAGATCCGTGTGTATTTTGCAAATACTTATGTCATATTGTAGATGCTGCTATCACAGTTTACTTGGAGCTATTCCAAATGACTACTCCATTATACGTATCTGGTTTGCTACTTGGAGTTATCCGGATCGGTGTCAAAGCTTGCATCAACGTAACCCTTTATGATGAACTCTTTATTGCCTCCATAATCGAGAAACATTTCCTTAGTCCTTTAGTTACTAAGGATAATTTGGACCGATGTCCAGTGATCCACTCCTGGAGAACTCTTGTACCCCCTTTGCCAGACACGTGGCAAATCACACATCAGGTGTGGTACACAGCATGGCATATCGTATAGAGCCTATGGCTAAGACAAAGGGAACAACCTTCGTCCTTTCTCTTTCTTGTACTATGGTTGATCTTTGAGTCTTACTCAAATTCTTACATTACAATACATGCAAGAACTACTTCTTTGACTGGTCCATTTTGAACTCCATCAAAATCTTGTCAAGGTATGTACTGATTGAATGTCTTATCAAGCGTCTTGATCTATCTGTATAGATCATGATGCCTAATATGTAAGCAGATTCACTAAGGTCTTTCATTAAAAAATTCTTATTAAAATATCCTTTAATGCTATCCAGAAATGCTATAGAGATCCCACTCATTTTCTTGTAAATACAGGCTTCATCGTAAGTCTTGTATAAAACCAAGTGCTTTGATCACCTCATCAAAGCGTATATTCCAACTCTGAGATGCTTGCACGAGTCCATAGATGGATCGCTGGAGCTTACACACTTTGTTAGCACCATTAGGATCGACAAAACCTTCTGGTTGCATCATATACCACTACAGGAAACATGTAATTTGCCATCTCTGGATCACAGACGGCAAAGATCTAAATCCAGACGGCAAAGATTTAGCCGTCGGGAAGGAGATGACAAACTCAGACGGCAAAGATAAGTTAGCAAAGAATACTTTGCCGTCAGGTTTTCATCGGGAAGACGGCAAAGATTTTGCCATTAGCCAATCCCAATAACACACGACAAAGCAATATCTTTGCTGTCAACCAAAACACAATCTTTGCCATCAGCTGATCTACTTCACAGATGACAAACAGTTTTTTTTAAATTTAAAGAAATTCACAGGACATTTTTTAAAACATTTCTCATGGCATTCTTCATAGATCAATTTACACAACAAGTCTATTACAATTGGTTCGCAGAACACCTAACCATAAAAAATGGCAGCTACAACATTGTTTGTATATCAATTTACAGAACTCAACATCAATATTTTCGATAATCAATTTATACATTCATGCTACAGAGAAAAAGGGCCAAGCAACTCTGCCGCCCTGCTGCAGACCATACCAGGCACGGGGCAGCGCCCGTCGGCAACCGCTCGGTCCTGCGCCCGATGGAGACGAGAGGCAGCAGCCCTCCATGCCCGGTGCTCATCCCTATGATGAACGATGAGGCGAGCGAGTCGGGCTCCGACAGTCGTACAACATGGGTGGAGGTGGGCACACGGGGGCGGAGGCGGGCGATGCTCAGTGGCGCGGGCGAAGGCAAGCTACGGCAGGAAAACGCGGGTGACGCCTGGTGGTGCAGGCGGAGGCAAGCTCCAGTGGGCGGACGCGGGGGGAGGTGGTGGCGTTCGGTGGTATGAGCGGACGTGGGGGCACTGTACCTCCTTGTCCTCCTGGCCGTCGATGTCGTTGTCGTCGCCATCGTTGGAGAGCGCCGCTCCCAGTTAGCCTCGGCCAGCGAGGCGTCGAGGAGCGCCCTCACTTCTGGTGATGGGAGGCGGCGGGGTCAGGCGAGGGGACATTGCGGGGTCCGGCGAGGGGACCC
>NC_041389.1:582678008-582707242 GCF_002162155.2 Triticum dicoccoides
GGGGACCCAAGGTCGGTGTCCGACAAGGGCCAGTAGTGGAGTGGTGGTGAGGTTGGGATCGAGAGAAGGGAGGCGAGATATTGGATCGAGCAAGGTGGGTGGGTGGGGATTTTTGTGGGTGGGGCGTGGGTGGGGTCTCGGAAGGGTGGGCTGCGTGGGTTGGTGGGACGTCGATGGGGTCGCGCGTGGGTGGTGGGGGTTTGCGTTGGTGGGAGGGGCCGCCACGTCATCGATCCATGTGATCGATCCATGGGGTGTGTTTCTTCTTTGTCGTCTATGTTTTGTTTTACAGATGACAAACAGCAAACTTTGCCACCTGTAATGAAGAAGACAGAGAGCAAAGACTTTGTTGTCTGTAATAAAAAACACAGAGGGCAAAATATATTTTTGCCATTAGTCATTCTTCGCCGTCAGTAGCTAACAGCGAATGTGATCTTTGCCGTCTGCCTCGACGAAAAGCTAACGACAAAGATGCCTACTGACGGCAAACTAGTTGTTTCCTGTAGTGTGCAACTCTTCTTTAAGAAACCCGTTAAGGAATGCAGTTTTGATGTCCATTTGCCATATTTCATAATCATAAAATGCGGCAATTGCTAACATGATTCAGACAGACTTTAAGCATCGCTATGGGTGAGAAAGTCTCATAATAGTCAACCCCTTGAACTTGTCAAAAACCTTTTGCGACAAGTCGAGCTTTGTAGAAAGTGATATTACCATCAGCCTCTATCTTCCTCTTGAAGATCCATTTATTCTCAATGGCTTGTTGAGCATTGGGCAAATCCACCAAATTCCACACTTTGTTCTCATATATGGATCCTATCTCAGATTCAATGGCCTCTAGCCATTTGTCAGAATTTGGGCTCAACATAGCTTCTTCATAGTTCATAGGTTTGCTGTGGTCAAATAACATGACTTCCAGGACAGGATTACCGTACCACTGTGGTGCGGTATGTGCTCCGGTCGACCTATGAGGTTTAGTAGTAACTTGATCCAAAGTTTCATGATCATTATCATTAGCTTCCTCTTTGATTGGTGTAGGCATCAAAGGAGCGATTTTCTCTGATGTGCTACTTTCCAATTCGAGAGCAGGTACAACTACCTCATCAAGTTATACTTTCCTTCCACTCACTTCTTTCGAAAGAAACTCCTTCTCTAGAAAGGACCCATTCTTGGCAACAAAGATCTTGCCTTCGAATCTGTGTTAGAAGGTATACCCAATAGTTTCATTAGGGTATCCTATGAAGATGTACTTCTCCGCTTTGGGTTCGAGCTTATCAGGCTAAAGCTGTTTGACATAAGTGTCGCATCCCCAAACTTTAAGAAACTACAACTTAGGTTTCTTGCCAAACCATTGTTCATACAGTGTCGTCTCGATGGATTAGACGGTGCCCTATTTAACTTGAATGCGGTTGTCTCTAATGCATAACCCCAAAACGATAGTGGCAAAGTGGTACGTAAGAGACATCATATGACACACCATATCTAATAAAGTACGGTTATGACGTTCGGACACACCACTACACTATGGTGTTCCAGGTGGCGTGTGTCGTGAAACAATTCCACATTGTCTTAAATGAAGGCCAAACTCGTAACTCAAATATTCACCTCCCCGATCAGATCATAGAAATTTTATTTTCATGTTACGATGATTCTCCACTCCACTATGAAATTCTTTGAACTTTTCAAATGTTTCAGACTTGTGTTTCATTAAGTAAATATATCCATACATACTCAAATCATCTGTGAAGGTCAGAAAATAATGATACCAACCGCATGGCTCAACACTCATCGAACCGCATACATCAGTATGTATTATTTCCGATAAGTCTTTAGCTCGCTCTAGTCTTCCACAGAATGGAGTTTTAGTCATCTTACCCATGAGGCATGGTTCCCAAGTATCAAATGATTCATAATAAAGTGATTCCAAAAGTCCATCCACATGGAGTTCCTCACGCACTTTACGCCAATTGACCTAAACGGCAGTGCCACAAGTATGTTGCACTATCATTGTCAACTTTGCATCTTTTGGCATCAATATTATTGACATGTGTATCACTATGATCGAGATTCAATAAACCATTCACAGTGGGTGTATTACCATAGAAGGTTTTATTCATGTAAACATAACAACAATTATTCTCTGACTTAAATGAATAACCATATTGCAATAAACACGATCTAATCATGTTCATTCCCAACGCAAACACCAAATAACATTTATTTAGGCTCAACACTAATCCCGAAAGTAGAGGGAGTGTGCGATGGTGATCATATCAATCTTGGAAAAACTTCCAACACACATTGTCACCTCGCCCTTAACTAGTCTCCGTTTATTCTGCAACTCTTGATTCGAGTTACTAATCTTAGCAACTTAACCGGTATCAAATACCCATGGGCTACTATGAGCACTAGTAAGGTACACAGCAATAACATGTATATCAAATATACCTTTGTTTACTTTGCCATCCTTCTTATCTACCAAGTATTTGGGGCAGTTCCGCTTCCAGTGACCATTTCCTTTGCAATAGAAACACTCACTTTCAGGCTTGGGTCCAGCTTTGGGCTTCTTCACGGGAGCAGCAACTTGCTTGTTATTCTTCTTGAAGTTCCCTTTCTTTCCCTTGCCCCTTTTCTTAAAACCGGTGGTCTTGTTAACCGTCAACACTTGATCCTCTTTCTTGATTTCTACCTCCGCCGATTTCAGCATCGCGAAGAGCTTGGGAATCGTTTTCGTCACCCCTTGCATATTATAGTTCATCACAAAGTTCTAGTAGCTTGGTGATAGTGACTGGAGAAATCTGTCAATCACTATCTTATCTGGAAGATTAACTCCCACTTGATTCAAGTGATTATAGTACACACACATTCTGAGCACTTGCTCACTGGCTGAGCTATTCTCGTCCATCTTGTAGGCAAAGTACTTGTCAGAGGTCCCACCCAACACGGGCATGAGCCTGAAATACCAATTTCAGCTCTTGGAACATCTCATATGTTCCATGGCGTTCAAAACGTCTTTGGAGCCCCGATTCTAAGCCGTAAAGCATGGCACACTACACTATCAAGTAGTCATCGGATCGAGCTTGCCAAACATTCATAACGTCTGCATTAGCTCATGCAGTAAGTCTGTCACCTAGTGGTGCATCAAGGACAAAATTCTTCTGTGTAGAAATGAGGATAATCCTCAGATCATGGACCCAATCTGCATTATTGGTACCATCATCTTTCAACTTAGTTTTCTCTAGGAACATATCAAAAACACGGGAGCTACATCACGAGCTATTGATCTACAACATAATTTACACAGACATTTTGACTATGTTCATGACAAATTTTAGTTCAAATAATTAAATTACTAATGAACTCCCACTTAAACCAACATCCCTCAAGTTGTCTAGGTGATACATGATCCAAATCAACTAACCCATGGCCAATCATAACGTGAGACTAGACAATTATGGCGCGCGTTGCTGCGCCCGTCCATTTTTACAATCAATGATAGGTATTTGCACACGTATATTGCGACACAAAACATGAAAGTAAATTTTATTCATATCAGAAGAATATGTTGCTTATTTTAATCTTGGTTATTTTTCATTGATAAATAAAAGTAAAATAATACTTAGCAAGCATGAATTTTGTGATCAAGCCGAGAGCGGACCAATCCATCCATCTGTCAACAAATCATCATAATGCCTCCCAATGGACTTTTCTTCTATAAAAGCACACACAATTTTTGAAAAAAATATCAACGAAAGTTTATAAACAATTCACGAAAAGATATAGTTAAAATTAGAGAGAAAACTATGAAAAATAAGATGAGCAATTGGCACAATTTTATTACCTTTTTCAACAACTTCACAAAGATATGCAATGGACCATGTTTTCCCAGTCCTCACCCTTCGTCTTATACTTTCTTCTCGGCCTCACCTCCTCCAAAGTGTTCCTCAACAGCAGTGGCAGCAACACACATAGGATTTTCCCTAGGCTGCGAGAGCATGTGGGTAGCAATGTCGAAGTTGATAAAATAGTGGATGATGAAACACTACCTGCCTTGATCCTGAAAGTGAAAAAGAAGTGCTAAGTACATGGTAGTAAATTTAACAAATGTAACTTTAAAGTTCCAAACAGTAATACATAATAAGCACGAGAACATGTATCCAGTTTGTGGGAGACTTGACTTCAATTAATATACACATATTGTATCTATTTTATTTTTTCATACAATGCAAAGCTGGTACTTCAGTTTTGGTTTGGACAAAATGGGAATACTCAATTGTGCTGGATATAATAAAACATTTAGAAAACTTCAAAAGAAGTTCTAGAAATTACAACATGAAGCCATAGCTAGCCAAGTTAAAATAAAATTAAGCTTTAGCTACCATATGTAAACAGCTTTTCTCCCTTCACAGAAAAAATAGACTATCCGATGAGATAGTGGTATATGGAAGTCACCTCCATTGCATATGTGTTGGTCTTTTTCTTTCTAACAACATGCATGACATGAAAATGAAGGCATTTTAATCCAAATAGTATGTTGTTTTACCGTGCAAGTGTAAAATAATTTCTGCAAAAAGTAACAGAATTGGGGAGCATACCAACAATTCATTATTTGGCTGGTCGATTACTACAACTATTAAATTTACTCACACATGCATGAAGAATATGTTAGCACAACAACATTATATATCTCCATTTCTCCTTTCCCTACATATACTTAGATTGAGAACTCAAGATATATAAAATTCAAGCCTTTGGTGTCCAACTGATTTGAAAGAAGAGATAGATTCAAGTGCATAGATCACATAAATTAAACTAACACTCATTAATAAGAATTGGTACATTTGGTTTCTTCACTTCACAAAACACCAATTGCTTAAATTGCACATCAGATAAAGAGAATAGTACAGATATCAGATTCAATGATGATGATATAGCGAGTTTTGATACCCCTTGTTGCGTATAGGATAGTTGAAGAAGTATCCAAATATAGCCTCTGTTAGCTTCTTGACAATTGAAATCACTACAAGAAAAAGACACGTCCATGACATTTTGGGCCGAACAAATTTTTTTTCTGTCATACATAAGACACTTCTATGACGATAATTGTGCCAAAACCTGGTATCATCATAGATGTGGTGGGCTCCTACTTCTACGACAAAAAATCATGACAGAAAATGGGCTTACCATCCTGGGCGGGCCGGAGACGCAGCTGTATGACATTCTTTAGGCCGTCCATGACGGAAAAAACCGTGGTAGAAGCGAGGGCGAGGAAAATTTCATGGAGTTCCTGGTTATGGTGGGTGGTCGGGGGCCGAGCGATGCGCGTTTCTCCCGTACACGTACGCGCGTGTGTGCGAGGCGTTGGCTCTAACTAAACCCGAGCGATTGCACTGCAGGCTACGCGTTACTGAACCCGAGCGATCGATTCCTTCACTACTGCTGCTAACTGAAGCCGGTCGATGTTGCCTCTCTGGATGAACAGTGAGCATTGCAGGGGGGGTGGATGAACAGTGAGCCATGGGAGTGGATGAACAGGACCCGTGGCATTGCCTCTGGATGAACAGGACCCCGATCGATCGAGCCAGTTGGGGCTGGATGAACAGGACCCCGTGGAGGGCAGGATGAATAGGACGACCCCGTAGAGGGCTGGATGAATAGTAGAAGGTGGAGGGGTGGATGAACTGTAGCCCGTGGAGGGGTGGTTGAACAGGAGCCCGTGGAGAGGGGTGGTTGAACAGTAGCCGGTGGAGTAGCGCGCGGTGGAGGCTGGATGAACAGGAGCCCATGGATGAATAGTCGCAGGTGGAGGCTGGAGGAGGTCGACGGTGGATGAACAGTAGCCCGTGGAGGCTGGAGGAGGTCGACGGCGGAGATGAACAGTATCCCGTGGAGTCCCGTTTTGCGGTACATCACACCCCTCCCGATGAACAGGACCCCCATTTCGACCGTAGCGCTCCAATACAAGTCCGTTTCGTCCATTTTGCAGTACGTCACACCCCTCCTGATCAACAGGACCCCCGTTTCGACCGTAGGAGGTCCGTTTCCTCCGTTTTGTGGTACGCCACACCCCTCCCGATCAACAGGACCCCCGTTTCGACCGTAGGAGGTCCGTTTCCTCCGTTTTGCGGTACGCCACACCCCTCCCGATCAACAGGACCCCGTTCCGAACGTAGGAGGTCTGTTTCCTCCGTTCTGCGGTATGCCAGGCCTCGTTTCCATCGCTTGTTCTGTCCAAGCCCTCCTGATGTACACGACCACGCATTCCGTTCTGACCCAGACGGTTGGCTCCCCATGAACACGACGATCATGTTGTTTCTCCATTCTGACCCAGCCATGTACACGCGCCCTGGCCGTACATATACGTGATTAGGCGTTTGAGACCCCGCCCGTATGTACAAATACGTGGCCGTATTTTCTTTCTTGCACACTGGCCGTTGACATACATGTACATGCTATGTGCGCGCCTCTACTATGACACGTGCACGCCTCTACATCGACCAGTATATATGTACGTACACGTTCGCGACCAGAATGACAACGCTACGTACGCTTCGACCAGCTGGGTCCTGACTGTCACGCACTTCCTTGCGTGCGAAGATGTAGCTGGTGGGTCCTAGCAGTCAGGGGGGCGAACCATTTTTTTTTGCCTGGACACACTTCCTTGCGTGCGAAGGTGTGGCTGGTGGGTCCCAGCAGTCAGGGGGCGAATCGTTTTTTTAACGCACTTCCTTGCGTGCGAAGATATAGCTGGTGGGTCCCAACAGTCAGGGGGGCGAACCGTTTTTTCGGACGCACTTCCTTGCGTGCGAAGATGTAGCTGGTGGGTCCCAGCAGTCAGGGGGCGAATCATTTTTTTCATGAAATACGGTGGCCCGTCCGGTGGGTCCTCGCTGTCAGGTGGAAGAAAATTATTTTGCGCATAAAAGGAGGCACTTCTGATGGTGTGGCGTATCCAGCTGTCAGCTTCTCCATGTACAGTCCACGTCCGATGGAAGTCGTTCCTTGACCATGTTGACCACGCCGCGCTAAGAGCACCACGGCGGTGGACGACGGCGAGGCCTAGGAAGGGGACGACGCGGAGCCGGGGAAGACGTGACAGTGGATGCACATGCGGAGAGGAGTACGCGGGTTCACTGTGTCGGTGTACTAGAATAGGGGTACCCTAGTACCCCGAACTTGTGCACGGGCAGTTGCAGCACCCCGCGGCAAGGCTTGCCGGGCGAACACCAAGATCCTCCATGGTTCCCTTGGAACCATTCAAGAACAAAGTATTTAAGCTCAGGAGACAAGGCCCCGGCAAGAGGAGCTTGCCGGGAAGGCCAACCAAGGCACTCCAAGGAATTTGTCGTGATGCGCCACGCGCTCCGGCAAGGCAACAAGGCCCCAGCAAGAGGAGTTTGCCGGGAAGACCAACCAGGCACCTCGAGGCCCGGTGAGAGGCAAGCTTCCGGACCCGACAAGATAACAGCAGCGGCAAGGCGCTTGCCGCGGCAGGCGGCCACTCTGTGCCCACGCTCCAGCGCATCCACCAACGTGTCGCTCTGGGGGCCTCTCCAGGCGCGCGTGGCGGGAGGCTGTGCAGCCAGCGGTGCGCAGTGGCAAGCGAAGCTGACAAGATCGCCATCGTGGCGAACGGTGGCGCCCCTAACGGTCCTTTTCTGCACTGTTTGGGCAACTCAGACGGGCATTTAATGCCCTTGTCCCCTGCCGTCAGGGTTAGGTAGGGTGCACTGTACAAGTAACTGTACCAACCACCTCACTTTTTACATTTGTACCCTTCTCTGTGTTGCCACCTGTCGGCGACCCCTTTAGCGTATAAAAGGAGGCCCATGCGCAACGTAGAGGGGGTTCAGGAGGTTCGACTCATTCGTAACCCAGAAAAACACTACGCTCTCTCTCTAGAGCAAGAACACAAGATAATCAAACAAGCAGCAGTAGGAGTGTTATCTCTCCGGAGAGCTCTGAAGCTGGGTAAAACTGCTCGTGTGCTTCGCCTCGATCTGCTCTTCGTGCGATCTCCGCCTCCGCCGAACCGAAAGGGGCCCGGTCCGCCGGCCCCATAGGTGTTCGTGGATCAGTTTCCCCGACATCTTTGGCGCGCCAGGTAGGGGGCGTCGAGATTGTGTGAACCTGATCCGGCGTTCACGCGAGCTAGATCTTTATTCCCTTCATCAACATGCCGCCGAAGAAGAAGACGTCAGCAGCAGCCGCTCCGTCCACGTCACTTCCGCCACCGTTGGAGCAAGCGGGTGGTGGAATGGACGCCGGTGGAAGGATGGACGTCGACGAGGAAGCTTATGATGCTGCCAGGTCCAAGGACAAGGCTGCACAAACCTCGGCGACTGTACATGTTCCGCGCCACTCTCAGGAGGCGCAAGACCAACAGCGTCATGGCACTTGCAGTGCCATACGCATGATAGGCCAAGACCAAGTTGGTTGATCTCGGGGCGCTCAAGACCAGCATGCACGCCAGCGTGCTGGCACGAGCGGGGCACGGTCGCCTGGACGGGATACTGCTCCTTCTAACATAGTTAGAAGTCCGAGCACGTCCCGCTCCTCGCGCCGTCCGCCACTGCCACCCACCACTCCAGCAGAAGCTTTGGCGCGAGCTCAACTGCTCCTAGATTACCCTCCGACATCGGACAAGATCGACGAATGGAGGTCCACCATTCAGAGTCTCATCGGCTACGCCAACGGCGACACTCCACGGCGGCCGAGCACGTCGCCGCCGCGGCAGGGTTGCCGGGCGCGAGCCGGTGGCGACAAAACGGGTGCAGGTGCAACTACCATGCAATCACCACCCCGAAGGCCAAGATCACCGACTCGCCGGATCCACCTCGACAGCGACTCCACCGCATCGTCGGATCCACGAGCTCGTCGCGATCAGCGCCAAGTTCTTCATGATCGACAACAAGAAGACGCTCGAACTCGCATCGAGCGCCGAAGAGAAGCGCGACGTCAATCCGA
This sequence comes from Triticum dicoccoides, assembly GCF_002162155.2. NCBI lineage: Eukaryota > Viridiplantae > Streptophyta > Magnoliopsida > Poales > Poaceae > Triticum > Triticum dicoccoides. The sequence continues at coordinate 582,686,976 of NC_041389.1, forward strand.
CAAGCGCGCTGGGCCCTCTGTTGACATGCATGCGCCAGAGGAACCAGGCGATCTGCCGTACGCGGTAGGTTGCCCTGCGTTCACTCGTGAGCTGCGGCAAGTCCAGTGGCCCAGCACGAAGAACTTCAAGCCAGACGTACCGGAGAAGTACAACGGCAAGACGCATCCGTCGGAGTTCCTCAGCATCTACACCATTGCGGTGCAGGCTGCCGGGGGACGGGATGACAAGATCCTTGCCAACTACTTCCCGCTGGTGCTCAAGCCCAACGTCACATCCTGGCTCATGCACTTGCCGGACAACTCCATATCCTCTTGGGCTGATCTGTGCCATCAGTTTGTCGGCGCCTTCACAGGCGGACACAAGCCTCATGGCCAGGAGAGTGATCTTCATCTGCTCGCCCAGAAGGAAGGAGAGCCCCTGCGCAAGTACATTCAGAGATTCAGCAGTGTGCAGCACAACATCCCAGACGTCCACCCTGCCGCGGTGATCAGCGTGTTCCATCAGAACGTGCGAAACCGCAGGATGCGGGAGGAAATGGCGATGTGCAAGATCAGGGACGTCAGTGAGTTATATGCACTGGCTAACAAGTGTGCACGTGCTGAGGAAGGGAGGAGACTCCCCGGAGAGAATGTAGGAGCGGGAGGATCTGACAGTGAACCCGGCAAGGAAAAACGGGCGGCGGAACAACAGGAAGAAGAAAGGCAAAGAGGTGCTAGTTGTTGAGCAGTCCGGCAATGGTGGTGGCGCCAAGGAAGCCAAAGCTGGTGACTCTGGCAAGGAGGTCGCCGCGGAGGTGGCGGTCGCTGACAAGCAGGACGGCACCAACAAGCAGTATTGCAAGATCCACCGCACCAAGGGCCATGATCTCCAGAACTGTAAGAAAGTCGAGCAGCTTGTTGAGCAACAGAAAGCTGAATACGAGCGGCGCGACAAGGAGAAGGCCCAGGAAGGTGCTGGGGGATCCGGCAAGAAATGTCCCGGCCGAGGAGGACGTCGCGGCAAGGCCAAGCAGCGGCAAGGAGATAGACCTCCTCGCGGCCGCGACAAGAATGGACGCCGACACCAGATGGCGAAATTCCAGAGACGAGCATCCCCGTCAAAGAGGCAAGCAAAGAGTGGCTGATGTACTTTGATGGTGCCTTCTCGCTGCAAGGCGCCAGTGCGGGCGTGCTGCTTGTCGCGCCCACCGGAGAGCACCTCAAGTACGTAGTCCAGATGCACTTTCCCAAGGAGCAAGCAACCAACAATACTGCAGAGTATGAAGGATTGCTTGCCGGTCTCAGAATCGCAGCAGACCTTGGGATCAAGAAGCTCATTGTCAGGGGTGACTCACAGCTTGTCGTCCGCCAAGTGAACAAGAACTACCAGAGTCCATTGATGGAAGCATATGTTGATGAAGTGAGGAAGCTAGAAGAGCACTTTGACGGCCTACAGATGGAACATATCCCAAGAGCTCAGAATGACATTGCTGATGGCCTGTCAAAGTACGCCGCACTAAAGTTACCTGTGGAACCAGGGATCTTTGTGCTCAAGTTGACTCAACCATCCGTAACACCATCAACTGGACAAAACAAGAAGAGGAAGTTGGTTTCTGGTGACTACTTTCCGGCAGAGCTCCCCGAAGCCGCCGCCAAGAAAGTCCCCAAGATCAACACCAAGGATGCTGAGGGGCAGTCTGCTCCGGCAAGCCTTATGGTTTGTTCCGTTGAAGCAGATGCTCCCGACAAGTTTTGCTCCGGCAAGCTTGCCGGGGAACATCAAGCTCCGGCGGGGCCGCAAGTCCTTGCCGTAGAAGTGGATGTTCCCGCAGCAGCAGATGTGCCTTTAGTCCTTGTTGTCGAGCCACAAGCTCCAGCATGGGCACAGCAGATTGTCCATTTCCTTCAGACAGGAGAACTTCCCGAAGAGCAAGAAGAAGCGGAAAAAGTAGCCCGGCAGTCAAGTATGTACCAGTTTGTCGATAGCATACTATACAGAAGAAGACTCAACGGTGTGAAATTGAAGTGTATTTGCCGGGAAGATGGACAAAAGCTGTTGGCAGAGATACATGGAGGCATATGTGGCCACCACATTGGCGCAAGAGCACTTGCCGGCAAAGCTTTCCGGCAAGGTTTCTTTTGGCCGACAGCCCTCCAGGATGCAACTGCACAAGTAACCAAGTGTGAAGCGTGCCAGTTCCACTCCAAACAGATACACCAGCCAGCTCAAGCTCTCCAGACGATCCCTTTATCCTGGCCATTTTCGGTCTGGGGGCTCGATATCCTCGGCCCTTTCCCCCGAGCTGTCGGGGGCTTTGAGTACTTGTACGTCGCAATCGACAAGTTCACAAAGTGGCCGGAAGTGCAGCCAGTGAGGAAGGTGACAGCACAGTCAGCAGTCAAGTTCTTCAGGTCAATTGTTTGCTGTTTCGGGATCCCTAACAGGATCATCACCGACAACGACACGCAATTCACGAGCCGCACCTTCATGCAGTATGTCCAAGACCTTGGCGCCTAGGTCTGCTTCGCTTCTGTTGCTCATCCGAGAAGCAACGGTCAAGTAGAGAGGGCAAATGCTGAAGTGCTGCGCGGGCTCAAGAACAGAACTTTCGATAGGCTGCGCAAGTGCGGAAGAAACTGGATCGAGGAGCTGCCGGTGGTTCTTTGGTCGATCAGAACGATGCCAAATCGAGCCACTGGCCAGACGCCTTTCGCTCTAGTCTATGGAGCAGAGGCAGTTCTCCCCATGGAACTCATATACGGATCGCCTCGAGTTCTCGCTTATGATGAGCTTGAGCAAGAACAGCTGCGACAAGACGACGCGCTGCTCCTTGAGGAAGATCGTCTTCAGGCTGCTGTACGAGGTGCTCGATACCAGCAAGCTTTGCGCCGCTACCATAGCCACAAAGTTAAGGCCAGGAGCTTCGAGGAAGGCGACCTTGTTCTTCGGCGCGTTCAGTCCGCCAAGAATTCCAACAAGTTGACGCCGAAGTGGGAAGGCCCTTATCGGGTGAAACGAGTCACAAGGCCCGGCGTTGTCCGCCTTGAGACCGAAAATGGCATTCCGGTGAGAAACTCCTGGAACATAGAACATCTTCGTAAGTTTTTCCCGTAAGGTGTGGTTGCCAGGACCCGTTCCGGCAACAACCTTTTGTACAAGTTTTGCCGCTGTTGCATGTAATCCTTTGTACAAAGTCGGGCGCAGACCCCGTGCATAAGTAAAACCCCATGTGCTCCGCACAACTTGTCCATTTCATGCATTAGTTTCTTTCTTGCATGCATTATCTGACACTTTGTGCAGCACCTACATCCGGTAAGCAATAACGAGCCGAAGGGCTCCATATCATTATTTTCTCTTCTTTCTTCTTTTTCAACAAAGGAAAAGAAGGTTCCCTCGCACACAAGTTTGCCGAGGGGGAAGGAGAAGATTGTGGTATGGACCAGGCGTCGTTCAAGCAAAGTTTTGCCTTGCCGGGAAGCAAACGACAGAAAAGCTAAGTTGCCAAAGTTTGAGCAATCAGTTTTTTTAAATTTTTGAGTTATCTTCCTCGAACGACCCTGCTTTGTATGGAAAACCTGTGCGCGGAGGAACCAACTCGTGGCTAGTTGCGCCCTTACTTTGTTTCGAGTCCGCTCAACAACTTAAGTGTGTTGCACCTACTCGCGACAAGGTTTCTTGTCGGAAGCAGCGCCGCCAGCAGGCTGCTGACGTTCCGCACTCAGCACTCGCGGCTCGGGCGCCTGCGCCAACAAGTTCCCTAGAAGCGTAGGATAAAAACATACAAAGGAAGGAATCTAGTAGAGGAAATAACATAGCAATTGATAACAGAAATAAAGTTATATTACAAGATAACTTGTCGCAGCTCTAACAGACTGTTTTCATAACGTGATTAGTAGCGACAAGGGAAAAGAAGAAATGAGCGGCCTAGTCTACGCGATCGCCCTCAACCCTCTTGATCTCGCTCACCTTGTCCACAATGGGTGCGACAAGGGCCTTGAGTGCGTCCCGATCGGCGTCTGGCGGCAAGGACTTGAGGACGTTGGTGAAGCTGAGGCCTGGATTGCGGAAGGCCACCTTCATCAGCACCTTCTGGAGAACCCCGGCGCAGATTTTGCGCGACTCATCGGCCAGCTGCTTTGGGATCCTCTCCCGGAGCCGCTGGAGTGCCGTCGCCACGCCCTTGAAGAACAGGCTGAGCTTGGCGCTGGGTTGGAGATTCTCGTCAGAGGGATACCCAAAGTCCTCCATCCCCAGCTGCGCCAGCTCCTCGTTGATGACTGCGGCAATATTCACCAGACCCTCAGTCCAGTGCTCCACAATATCTCTGAACGAGTTCTGTATAACTGCGATGCTCTCCAGCAGAGCCTTGTCAGCTTTGACCTTCTCCGACAAGGTCTTCTCCCGCTCCTTGGCGGCCTCCAGCGTCTGCATCAGCGTGGCCAGCTTCAACTTCAGGTCTGCATTGGAATCCTTGGCGGCGCTGAGCTCCTTGCCCCTCTCAGCGAGAAGACCTTGCAGCTCACCGTGGGCGGCAGCATCCTTCTCACGCTCACGCTTGAGCGCCGCAAGCTCCTCGCCGCTCTTCCCGATGTTGGCCTCCAGCTGCGCCACCTTCTCCTCCAGCTCTTTCTTGGCGGCCTCTGCGGTTGCGGTAGCGTCCTTTGCTTCCTTGAGCGCCCCGCCAAGTGCTTGCTCGCGCTCGGTGAGCTCCTCCTCGTAGCTGTCGAGGTTGGCCTTCCGCTGCACCAATTCGCCTTCTCGCCCGGACTGCATCTCGGCGGCCAGCCTTTGTTCCTCCTCAGCTTCGGCCTTCTCGAGAAGGAAGGCCGTGCGCTCCTTGTCGAGTCGCTCCCGCTCCTGTGCCAGGGACCGGAGAGCTTCTTGATTGTGGCCCCGGAACTCCTCCGCGCGTTTCTCCATGTCAACTCCCGCCTTCGCGACAAGCGCTTCCCGGGAAGCCAGCTTGGCTTGCCGGGCGCGGTAGAGTGACAGCAGCTTCCGCAGCAGCTCCTCCTCCTCAGCCTCACCACTGCTGCTGCTGGGCGCATCGACCAATGACAGTTCAGCAGAGGCGAGCACCTCCTCATCGAAAGTTTCCCCCTCGACCGGCGCCCTGGAGCTCGACGCCCAGGGTAGCTTGATGAAGATATCATCGCCGGTCTTCAAGTAGGCGTCGGGCTGGGGCTCCTCGGAGTCCAGCTCCGCAGCAGCGGCAGAGGGATCGGCGGTCGGTGCAGCGCCTGGCGCTCCTGCGGCCTCAGGGTCGTCAGTGCGATCGCCCGACCCCTCGCCAGCTTCTGCGGCAGCAGCCTTGGCGGCCTCCTCGCCGGCGGTCTCATCAGCACCGGCCCCTTCTTCGTTGGCGGCGGCATCGTCAGTGCTATCGTGCGCGCCTTCCTCGCCGGCGCCCTCTGTCTCTATTAGCTCAGCAGCAGATGGGTCTGAAGAATGAAGAAGGGAGAAAAATCAATCAAAAATCCAAGAGAAGAAAATCAGAAGAAGAAGAACCCAAGGGAAAGTTTTTGGACAAGTGAATTACCTGTGCCAAGATCTGCAGTTGCGGTCTCAGCCGCCGCAGGATCGACGGTGCTGCCCCTTGCCGGAGAGTTCCCCCTTGCCGGAGAGCGCTCCCTTACCGGGAACTCCTCCCTCAGCGGCATAGTCGAAGCAGATGGCACTTCGGGACCAGCTTCCGGGCGCTCCTGATATGGCTGCTCTGCTCCTACACAAATCAACAAGCAAGATATCAACAAAGGAAAAAGCACTAATGCGCGCCTAACAGCGGAAAGCTAACTATGAACTTACGCTAGGGGCTGCGCTGGGGGCTGCTTTGAGGAGTGGTTGCCGGGTCCGTCAAGGTGGTCTAGGACCCACCCCCTGCGGACACGGTGGGGTCATCTTCGATGACAATCACCGCGGCCTTGGCCCTCTTCACCGCTCTCTGGGCCAGCGTCCTGAAAAGAAAGGAGTCCAGATTGAAGCAAGTCAGATACAAGATAAAAACAGCAAGACTGAAGAACTACAAGAGCACCAAAGAAACTTACTCTTCTTCCTCCTCGTTGGAGCTGAGCGCGAAAAGATCAAAGTCCGGCTCCCCTCCGGTGTGGCGAGGCGGAGGAGTAGGATCCCTTGCCCGCTTGGCGGGGGTGGTGGCGGTGGCCCGGGAAGATCCCGCTCCAGTTGCCGCTGCTGCGTGAGGCGCTCCCGCGGCAACATTGCTTGCCGCGGTTGAGCGTGTCGCACGGCTCGGCGGCTGTTGACCCGGCTGCCGCCCCGCTACGTCTGCGGCCCTGCGAAGACGCCTTCTTGGCGGGGCCGGGGGCTCCGCCTGCGGCAAGCTTTCTGAAGGCTCGGGCTCTTCCTCGCCGGCCTCGCTCGGCTCAGCTTCAGAGCCGACAGGCTCCTCCTCACCAACGAACTCCACGCGCTCGGCGAGGTTTGCCGCCTCTGCCGCCTCCGCCTCCTCCACAGTGAACCCGAACGCGCCCGCGGCAGCTGCGGCCGCAACCTCTTCCGCCCTAGTGGTGATGCGCTGCAGCTCCTCGTCAGTGGTGTCACGGGTGAGGCTCTTCTGCTCGTCATCACGGACCGGCACTTCTTCCAAGTTGTCGAAGAACGCTTGCACGACGTCATCCGCAGGCTCTTGCCAAGTTGGAACGATTCCGTGTGAATCGCACAACGGCATCATGGTGCGGATCCGGTCAAGCGAAGAATTATTGCACAATGGAACTACGCCCCTCGACAGCGTGAATGGATGCTGGGGATCGCATTTGAACAACTCCAGGAGCATTGCATCCAGCTCCAGGACGGTGAAGTTGTAGTTGAGGCCTGGCCGCAGCCTCATGATGTCCGCCGAGTTCTTGAATTCCCAGGCGGGCCTCCCCCTCTCCTGCAGGGGGCGATGCGGCGGCGGAGGAAATCTGCGCCTACAGCGCCTATAGTGAGCCCGGCAAGCCTGAGGTGAAGGATCCTAGTAATGGCGATCTTTAGCCTCTCGTCTTCCGGGGCCACGTTGCTCCAGTCATTGCCGCGCACTATTGGAGCTTGGCGCACGACAGTGAAGGGCTGTGGATTCTCCTCGACGATCCAGCACCACTCCGCTCTCCACTCCTCCCACTTCCTGCGGAGCTCACCCTCCAAGTACGCCTCCTTCTTGCCGACTCTCGAGATCTAGGCGATCCCTCCGGCAAGCGGCTCTCCTCTCTCTACCCGAGGTATGAAGAAGTGGCGGAAAAGGGCAACATTGGGGTGGACTCCGACAAAGTTTTCGCACAAATGTGCGAAACTGCCATGGTCAGAATGGCGTTGGGGGTGAAATCAAGGAGGCGGAAGCCGTAGGTGTTCATGATATCGCAGAAGAACTCCGAGAAGGGCGGGCAGAGCCCGCAATAGAAGAACAGCGCGAAGAATGGGTACCCGTTTGGAGCCAGTTCTGAAGCAGCGGCCGGGAGTACCCTCGTGCGCGGATGCGCCCGCGTCTCCGTCGCCCAAAAGAGGTAGAAGTACTCCCTCAGCTCCTTCATGCCGAGCTGGGGGGAGAAGATCGCCCGCTCCTTCCGTAGCGCCACGAGCCGCTGCGCCTCGGCCGACTTCACGCCCTTTCCCTTGTCGGCTTTCGGAGCCATGGCGGAGGTGGTGGGGGAGGTCGACGGCGTTGGTGATGCTGGTGGCAATGGGGGGCGGAGCGCTGCTCTCTCGGCTTCGAGAAGAAGGGGGGAGCGGCGGAGGTTCGTGAAGATGGAGTAGTATCAACCAGCGAGGGGGGACGAACTGCCCCTGTTTCCTCTGCTTATAAAGAGGGACGGGGCGGACGTTTCGCCCTTCCGAATAAAGAACCACCCACGATCTCTCCCACGATGCCGCATTCAACGCGCGCCGTTAGGGGAGAGCGCGGTGGATACGGAGCGAGATTCGGCATGGCCCAGTCCGCGTGTGCCCATGCCCTGTCTTGGGCCTGGCCCAACAGCGCTCGGCACCGTGTCTGGCCCAGGCCCGGGGGCTCCTGTCGGTGTACTAGAATAGGGGTACCCTAGTACCCCGAACTTGTGCACGGGCAGTTGCAGCACCCCGCGGCAAGGCTTGCCGGGCGAACACCAAGATCCTCCATGGTTCCCTTGGAGCCATTCAAGAACAAAGTATTTAAGCTCAGGAGACAAGGCCCCGGCAAGAGGAGCTTGCCGGGAAGGCCAACCAAGGCACTCCAAGGAACTTGCCGCGATGTGCCACGCGCTCCGGCAAGGCAACAAGGCCCCGGCAAGAGGAGTTTGCCGGGAAGACCAACCAAGGCACCTCGAGGCCCGGTGAGCGGCAAGCTTCCGGACCCGACAAGATAACAGCAGCGGCAAGGCGCTTGCCGCGGCAGGCGGCCACTCTGTGCCCACGCTCCAGCGCATCCACCAACGTGTCGCTCTGGGGGCCTCTCCAGGCGCGCGTGGCGGGAGGCTGTGCAGCCAGCGGTGCGCAGTGGCATGCGAAGCTGACAAGATCGCCATCGTGGTGAATAGTGGCGCCCCTAACGGTCCTTTTCTGCACTGTTTGGGCGACTCAGACGAGCATTTAATGCCCTTGTCCCCTGCTGTCAGGGTTAGGTAGGGTGCACTGTACAAGTAACTGTACAAACCACCTCACTTTTTACATTTGTACCCTTCTCTGCGTTGCCACCTGTCGGTGACCCCTTTAGCGTATAAAAGGAGGCCCATGCGCAACGTAGAGGGGGTTCGGGAGGTTCGAATCATTCGTAACCCAGAAAAACACTACACTCTCTCTCTGGAGCAAGAACACAAGATAATCAAACAAGCAGCAGTAGGAGTGTTATCTCTCCGGAGAGCTCCGAAGCTGGGTAAAACTGCTCGTGTGCTTCGCCTCGATCTGCTCTTCGTGCGATCTCCGCCCCCTGCCGAACCGAAAGGGGCCCGGTCCGCCGGCCCCATAGGTGTTCGTGGATCAGTTTCCCTGACACACTGGTTCGGCGCTGCCGTCGCCGCAGAATAACACGGGGTGTGGGTGAGCGGAGGGATGGCCTGGCCAGCGGTGGGAGTAGTAGGGGCGGTGAGGCCTCCGCGGCAGCACAGCCGGCCACGGGAGGCAGGAGCAGGCGGCACGACCGGCGCTGCTTTGGGCGGCTGGAGCAAGAAGACTAGAGGTTTAAGAAGCACAACGGCCGTTGGATGGACATCATACGGTCACTGCAGCTAGAATCGTTTATATTGACTAAGTTGACAAAGCCCTTGGTACGTCAACTTAGTAGGCCCATAGGTCAGCTTCCGAAACGGTGCGCCCCAGATGTCAGGGGGAGGAATCATTTTTTGGGCGGGTGAAGCTAGAATATCTGAGATTGAAGAAGAAGCACGGCATTCGTTGGATGGACATCCAACGGCCACTACTGCTAGAACTGTGTGTTGACTATAAGTTGACAAAGCCTTGCATACGCGTCAACTCTATTATTTTAGGGGACACGTCAACTTAGTAAGGCCAGAAGTGTGTGGCAGAGAACTTATAGCCCATTTGAGATTTGTAAGAATGTGGAGCCCATTTTTGAATTCTAATGGAATTTACTACAGCGCATTTACAATTTGTTAAAAGTACAGCCCATTTCAACCAACCGTTCAAAACAGAATTCAATAAAATTTCCCACATTTTGATGGGATCCGAAATATTTTTATCCCGAAGTTTCTAGTCAGATTAAATACAATTTCAATATCAATTTATATTACGCAAAAATCCAACGAAACATTACGCTCACAACAATTAATGAAATTAAAATTTTCAATATCCAAAAATAATATTTTATGAAGTAATTACGTGTTTGGTGCATTTTTTATAGTTACTGCCCAGTTTTTATAATTACATCCCATTTATTATTCTTAAAGCCCATTTTCTTGTTAAGCCTAATGCATCCCTCCTAGGAAAGATTTGCAGCCCAGCAGGGCGGAGAATAACTACTTGACCTTGCCTGGGTATTCCTAAAAAGTATAGCTAGGCTAGCCATTTTCAGCTTGTAAAAAATTAATATCTCGGCTGAATATCTGGCCTGGGCTAGACGGACCATAGCCCGCCCAGTTAATACCTGCAGCGATGTTTTCATTGTTGTTCAGAGGAGAAAAATTAATATCTGGGCTAAACATCAAAAAACTCTGCAGTGCTCACACTTCAAAAAACACAAATACTGCCCGAGCTGCTTGGTCCCAGCTGTCGGCCGCTTCTTGTGCAATTCTCTCGTTTATTGACTACATAGGTTGACAATGGTGTGGGACCATGATGTCAGGAAACCAGGAGGAAGCAAAATAAATTATAGTTTTATATATCTATATCTATATCTATATATATATATATATCTATATCTATGCTGCTTATTATATATATTTATTTTTATTTTTATTTTATTTTTTATTATATATAGTGTATCAGTTTTAAGATGGATCCAGAGCTTCAATCATAACCGTTGGTCTCCAAAATCCAAGGGCTAAGATCAGCCGGATTCGCCATGAACAGTAGACTGGTGTTGCCTCTATTGTGTTCTAGAATATTCACGTGGCCCTTCCAGGAAAAAAAGGCCCATATGCGATGCCTCATGGGCTATATTTTACGGCTTGAGCGCATGACGACTTGAGCCCAGATAAGAAGGTTTGGGAGGAGAATGGGAAGAAAAAATAATAGAGTAACATATAGTTTTTTAATGAACCTCCAGTGTTTTAGATGTGAATGTACAGTTTTTTGTATGAATATTAAAAACAATTGTGGGTGGAATTCCATTTATTAAAATCACTCCATTATATTTTTTTCGAGTCACACTCCAAAATCACTCCATTCTTTTAAGACGTGCATTGCACGTGCATACATACTACTCCCTCCCGTCCTAAAATAAGTGACTCAAAAATGACTCAACTTTGTACTAATGTTAGTACAAAGTTGAGTAAGTTTTGAGTCACTTATTTTGGGACGAAGGGAGTAGTATATAATAAGGAGGCACTTGCGTACGTTAGGCTATGGCTCTGGTGGGTCCCCATTGTCATCCTCTCCAAGTAAAGTCATCTCCTCGCCCGCGCGCGCTTTCTGCCCGAAACAGTCAGCGCTGCCCGCCCCGCTTCCCTGTGCAGGCGATTGCTCTGCCTTCAAATGACACAAGTGTCGTCCGTCCATCCATCTGCCGCCCACATTAATGATATGCGGTTGCCGAGGCGGCTACTCCGGCGCCACACGCCCGTCCCTCCGCCGCCCACCATTGCTATATAAACTGATGTGCCGGCCATAGCCGCAGTCATCCGCATCCGTTCCCTTTCTCCTGTCCACACCACTACTGCCCACCATGGCTTCCTCGCGCTCCAGCGCTCTTCTGGACGGGCGGACGATGGACCACAAGGAGATGGCAGCCATTGCTGCCGACCGGCTGGCAGGCAGGCAGCCGGAGGACGATGACGTCCCAACGGAGAACATGGTAGTCGATGATCCGGCGCCAACCCCCTTCTCCGTGACATCCTCGCCGGTGCATTGCACCATGACCATCTGCGAGGCCCGTGCCCAATATATGGACACGGTGAGGCAGATGCGTGAGGAGCAGTTCTAGGAGGCGCAGGCTGACACCGCCTACAACCACCATCTCCTCCAGGAGCACTTGCAGGCGGAGGAGCAGATCGCCGCGGAGCGGGCGGAGCAGGAGGTGCTGCTCGACTCGTACCGCTCCGCCCGCAAGGGCCGCCTCGAGCGCTGGCGGTACCGCTTGCGGGTGGCGGAGGCTGCGGCCGCCTAAAAAGAGGGCGATGAAGCGGGCGAGGCGCTGTTTGGCAAGACCGAGGACGAGGCAGAGGAAAATGCCGGCTCCGACGAGTCACCGCTCCGCTGGCGTCGACGAGGCCCTGCTCCGCCGAGGCCCCGTAGCGCCAACAACGAGGCAGAGGACACCGCCGGCTCTGCCGAGGCCCCGCCCCGCCAACAACGAGGCAGAGGGCATCGCCGGCTCAGCTGAGGCCCCACCCTGTCGGCAACGTGGGGGAGGATTTCCACCGTTCCACCGAGGCGCCGCCCGCCGGAACCGAGATAGAGGACATCGCCGGCTCCGCCGAGGCCCGCCCCGCTGCCAACGAGGCTGCGCCACACAAAAAATGAGGAAGAGTAGAACACGGTAGGTCGCTGCCGCTCGGGTCCAAGTAAGGCCACCGCTGCTACCCTCCGGTTGAAGCCAAGCTAGGCAGGTTGACCATTCACGACCAGTTAGCTTCTTCGCGGCGACATGGAGTCGGAGAGCTGCGCTGGAGAAGAACGCTGCTTCTACTTAACTACTGGTGCAGTCGGCTAACTGATACGTTGGCCCAACAGGCCACATGTTAGTTACGCCACTGCACCTGCAGTTAAGTCACTGAAGCTTCTGTTCGGCTCAGCGGGACACCGGTGGGTAGCTTCGATTAATTAATTATACCTCCAGCGCACCCCTTTTTAGTTGAGGAATGTATGAAATGTAATGAAATCCACATGTTTATATGAAATCCGACCATGTATGAATGAATTTATTTCGATTAGTTCGAATTCCTGTATCACTGGCATTGGATGAACATGCAAAACAATACGTACTAGCATTATTCCTAGGGTGATCACCTTGTTTGCAGCAGTTTCACATGTACTCCCTCCGGTCCTTTCTGTACAAGTTTTGTCTGCAGTTTCACATGTACTCCCTCCGGTACTTTGACCAATCTTATACAAAAAAAGTATGCACTTTCATAATGTGCGAAGTAAAAAGGAACAGAAGGAGTACAAAGAGTTTGAGCAGCTTTTTAGCGTTTCTGTACATTGCAATCAAACACACAGGGCTGGCAATTCATAGAGATCATTCAAAACAATCGATGATTATGCATCTCAGCGACTCACATGTCACAAGCAATATTTACTTCACAACTAAAGAATAAAGAAAAAATTGATCGACGCTGCTGATAGCAAGGGCGTCCCATTCGAAAATATCAAACGCCTGTCTTAAAATCAATGAGCAAAATTTGACAAGGTTGTCCCATTCCAAAATATCAAATGCCTACGAGTGTGGAATGGGAAGGGTTTGCCATCAGTTCGGACATTGACATGGCACCTCGTGCTAAATAAACCAGCTGTTCTTTTTGTGCAGTTCCACCAAAATCAACCAAATTCGCGCGTAGCTTGTATGATTTCGCCCTTATATGTTGCAACGCCTTCTGAGCTGAAGTTAGTTTGGTCTTGTGGGGAGTAATGTAACCATCCTTCAACTTCTCCTTCTGATGAGAATCCTAGAACAACATTGTACTTGCGCATCACAGCAAAAAAATGGAGATTTGTGAGTCCTTCTGAGCTGAAGTTAGTTTGGTCTTGTGGGGAGTAATGTAACTATCCTTCAACTGCTCCTTTTGATGAGAAGATAGATAGGGCTTCTTCATCCTGGCATAATCGGAACTAGTCACTTCACGTACTCCATATTCTTCTTCAGAGGAAGATGATCCTGTTATGCAAAGACAAGAGGACAACTAAATGATAGCATCCCTATTTGCTCGGAAAAAGGAAAGGAAATATTTAAAACAACACAGATGAAGCACTTCTCAAGGACAATACCACTTTTTCATGATAGTATCTAAACAGTAGCACAACACCAATAGAGATGACAAAGCTCAATCATATGGATGAATTAGTGCGCGAGTACCAACCTTTGTCAGGAGGCTTATTGTGTAGAGCATACAGATCAAGCACTTCTCCGGAACCATCTGTTGCTATCTACTATGGTGGTCATGCTTACTATATACTCCTCGATTAGTTTAATGTTTCCAACATCTTTTTGTGCAATTCCACTAAAATATATGGTATCTTCAAAGAAGATCCCTGTTTGCACAAGTATAGATAATTACGTATTACATTAAGAGTGTCATCAAATCAGTGGCAAAACAATTTCTCGTTCCAGCCATAGCAATAAATTAATATGCAAAACTATATCATTACTTGTGTCATCACTGTTCCAGTGCTTCATTACAGCACCGGGAGTTGATTTTTGTTTTTCCGCTTGTTCTTCCCCTTCATCACTTGGTTCAATAACAGACAAGCTTTGCCTTTAATGTAAAATTTGGCATGTCAATTAGGGAGCACAATTATAGTACTAAACAATGACATTAATTTTCTGATGAAAGCGGCAAAATACAGGCCAACAGTTGTGAAATATCCTTATCTTACCTCAATGGGATATTACGGTGCACATACAGATTGGAAGTCTTGTCTCCATTTGTGCAGTTCACTAAAATCAAGCAACATTATCATACAAGTAGCACAACATATGAAAGCACACTACATAATCATGTGAAAGAAGGCTAGTACTGGCCTCTCATGATGCGGAATTCAAACAACTCACAAGAAGAAGATCTGAATAAAATTTGCCAACATGGATGGGAAGTAAGATCTCCTCTTGTGCAGTTCCACTAAGATCAAGAAATCAAGCAACGTTTTCGGTGTGACATTTTGGTTGAACTGCACAAAACACTCTTAAAACAAAAGTGTTTTGTGCAGTGCAACAAAAGGTCACAATGGCAACAAGGTGAAGTAGATAACCCTGTTTACACAGAGGTGCAAAGGAAACAATTAGTGGTCAATAACGGTGGATGACACAGAAGCCAACAAAAAGAAGCATCTACCTTATCTAAATGGGAAAGAAAGCGACAGTAGCATTTCTCAAACGGTGGCATTGATTAATATTAACATAGAGATTATATTAACAATAAAATTCGTTGAACATGTAATTTGTATTTAACTGTGGCATTGCATCAATTTTCCAGCGACATTATTATTGGGTGTTTGTTTATAGGGCCATTTTGGTGTAGGGACTAAAAAAACTCCGCGTCAGTCCCATCCTAACCGAACAGGAGGGACTTTTAGGGACTAAAAGTGGGCATTTTGGACTAAAAAAAGAAGACCCCGATGGAGTCTTTTTGGGACTTTTTCCAATAGTTGCCCCTGCCACGCATTACACCTTGTCTCTATTAGTTCATTACTAGGGGCAACATGGTCTTTTAGCATGTCATTTAATAACCTCTAGTCCATGTTTAGTCCCTGGAACCAAGCAGGTAGGGACTAGGGAGTTTTTAACCAAATATGGCCTTAGATTAACAACAGCTAATGAGTTGCACGGGACATTGGACGCACCAGCACCATGTGCATCTACCGATGTACTGTGGTCATGCACAGTCTGTTGCAACAAAGAACAAACAACCAAGGAGCATATTTGTGTTGATCCCAGTTTTTTTATATTTAGACACCTTTCCCTATATGAGCGCAGAAAATCTAGTCCTGTTCAAACTCTACAGCCTTGTCCCCCAAAACAAAAGATCAGTTCATTACAGATGTGTGTACTGCATTTGTCATTGTTTTCCCTTTTCGACCAACGGAGGTGCTGGATAGCCAGTCTGTACTAGTACTTTCGCCCCTTACTTTCCTCTTTGAACCACGTCCTAGATTTATGCGATACAACTTTCCCCACTACTTTCTCCCATTCCTTTCCTCTTTGAACCACGTCCTAGATTCATGCTATACAACTTTCCCCCTTCATTTCCTCTTTGAACCACGTCCTAGATTCATGCTATATACAAATTTTCCCACTACTTTCCCCCACTCCTTTCCTCTTTGAACCACGTCCTAGATACATGGTATACATGCAGCTAGAGCAATGCATGTGGAGTAAGTAAATTATACCTTAAGGTTCTTGGGCGTGGTTCGGTGGGCGACGGGACGGCGGCGAAGAACAAGGGGTCGGAGGCCCTCCCGTGGTGCCGCTGGGTGAAAGTGAACAGCTGCGCCGGTAGTGGATTCCCTCCATCGCCGACGGCGACAGCATTAAGCCTCCTTCCCTTCCCGGCGGACGGATCCTGCCGGCTCTTTGAGCAGCAGTGAGGGGAGAGAGAGGCCAACAAAGTCTTGTTTAGATCTGGAGAAGGCGAGAGTGTTTGAAGAGAGCAACTACAAGCGCCGAGGCTCCAGCGTGTATATATATATATACTAGAGAGAGAGTGTGAAGCGTGCAAACCCTAGAAAACAAGTGCCGAGGCTGCATCTTATACGTGATGAGGTGATTATACGGTCACTACGGTCACTACGAGATCGTATAGCTCCGTAGCCATCCATTTTGACAAGTCAAAGAATCCTCCTGGCAGAAATTATGCTCAAGTGTAGTTATCGAACCCGAGACCTCAAGTTTGATGAGCGAACAGGCTAACCAGTTACACAACCTCCCGTTATGTTCAACGAGAGGAAAAAAACCTTTTATACATTCCTGCATTTGTGTGACAAGCATGCCCTGTTTTGTGTGTGTGTGTGTGTGTGTGTGGGAGTCATTGGGATTTCAATCATAATCGTGTCATGTGGCTTTGGTGGTAAGACTATCCACAGTGGTGCAGAAATAATGCAGCCTTAGTCACCTTACCTCTCTCCACGTAGTACGTTGGGTCCCACCAGTCAGAGGGTGAAACAAACAAATTAATAAGAAAAATTAAAAGCGCCAGCGGTGTATCTTACCTCACACATCTCTCTACTACTCGGGAACACTGTCCAATTGATCCCTCTGTTTGCTCATGTACTATTTTAAGTGAATCCTTATTATAACATGCACACAATTTTGGGCACTTGTATTCGACTTAAGTCAGTGTGCCACCATATCTCGTATACTTACTACTCCCTCTGTCTAGGTGTAATAAGTCACGTTAGAAGGTGCAACGGGACCAAGGTGCGTGCGTGTGCGTGTGTGCATGTGTGTGTGTGTTTAACAACAAGTGTGTGTTAGAGGGAGCGACAGATCGACCTACTCCTACAGAGAGATGGTGTGTAGTGTACGATTTTAGCCGCGAGAGTCGGTGCATCCTCTCGTTTGCGGGCGTGTCCGGTAGGGACATGCAGACAGCTGCCACGGCCGCTCCTGACGAGCCTGGCCCACCCAAAGCCCCTCCATCGCCCGCGAGCGCTTCCCACCCGAAATGGTCAATGCCGCTCCAAAGAATCGGTGCCGCATTCATGCCCGGGCAGAGCGGGCGCTACCTCTCACTGGCGCAAGAGTGATGGTTGCTTCGTCCGCCCAAATTACTGCTGGGTCTATGTGATTTGACAACTCATTGGTCTTTATTACTGAGGTGGTAGGCCTGCTGGATGTCCCACGCTTTCGGTGAAAGGAGGTACTCCCTCCGTCTAGGTGTGTAAGTCATGTCAAAAAAAAGACGAGGGGTGTGCATGCTTCTAATGACTTGAGACTACCAAACACGACATGCAGTGGTTAGTTCGTTGCATGCAATGCTATTAATTAGCAAATAAACATTACTCTAAGGTCTTTTGTTTTCCCCTTCTCCTTGGTCACGGTGCATGGGCTAAGATGACTTACTCACCTAGACGGAGGGAGTACTACTAGATTACAATTTTCTCCATTCTTACAGCGAAGGAGTGCAAGAGCAGTGAAAACACACAGGTTCCGCGCGTTGCCGCGGAAAAGCCGTATATCTCTCTGCGCAAAATTATCGATTTCATAGAACTAAAAAAACTCTATAACCGCATGACAAATGTGGTAGCCAAACTAAATAAACTCCCATCATCATTTGGATCATCCCATGTAAGGAAAAAAGATGAGCCAACTCCTACTGCATAATGGGATTATATTTTTCTTTTTGACATGTTAATGGGACTTAAAAGCTCACCTACATGCATGCTACCAGTGCATGCTTGCATGCAGGCATGTTGATGTGATTTAAAACCCACTCACATGCATGCCATGGTATTCTTGCATGCTTGCATGTGGCTTAGTGCGGAGCCTCTCAACGTCTAGATCAGACGGCTATTATGGACTGATTTAGTTCATCTAACGGCTACATTAATTTTGATGATGTGGCTCAAGGAGAGGATAGAGAATTCCTAGTAGTGGGGGCTAGCTATTACTAGTAGATAAGTCTTTGTAGAGATTCCACTAGGTGAACTACATACGGAAGAAAATGAATGAATCTACATTTAAAATGCATCTATATACATCCGCATGTGGTTCATGGTGAAATCTCTACAAAGACTTATATTTAGGAACAGAGGAAGTACTAGTATAGTACGTACTGTAATTTATCAGCGAGATAAATTTGTACAATGCTATGAAGCTTCCAGCTTCTGTTACATGTATCTTGCGTCCAAGGTTGCACGTTGCAACATTTCATCAAATACAAATGAGACTAACATGCATGCTATTGCATCTCAATGATTGACAGATCATAGCAAATATCTACTCCCTCTATTCCAAAATAAGTGTCTCAACTTTATGCAAACTTTAGTACAAAGTTGTACTACTACTAAAGTTGACACTTATTTTGGAACAAAGGCAGCTAAAGAAAAAAACGATCCATGCAGTCCCTAGCCCTTGAACCGTGAACCCTAACCAGGCTTCAATTTGCTGGCAATGTTCGAACTTCCTAAAAAATGAAGTTTGCAACCTTTTGACAATCAGATCATTTTGTGCAGTTTCACTAAAATCGAGATGAGCATCCCTGTGGCAAAGAAATTGAAGAAGCGTGATTAGAATAAGATTACTGGGACTAGTTGATGATACATAAACTCACAAAAATACAGTACGTAGAAGCCAGTAGAGGTATGTGCGGGGCAAAGAAGTAGAGAAATATCCACATGGATTGATGTGGGCAGCTGGAGCAGTGGTGCAAGCTGGCTGTAAAGGGAGTTGTACCTGAGGGATGTTGGGACGTAGCTCAACCTTGAGGAGGTCGGCGGGAGGCGGCAACTGCCCAAGTCGCGACAGTGAGCAAGGGACGAAGGAAACCTCACTGGCTTTCTGAGAGAGAACAATGGGGACCCCTGATCGGGACGTGCCGATAGTGGGTTTTCACCGTCGGCGACGGCGACCGCATCTACACTAAGCATCCACCCCTTCCCCCGGCAGACGTGATCTGCTGGGATGTTAGAGATGTGGCCACAGTTGTTTTGTGCGAGAGAGAGTGCGAAGAGAGCAACCCTAGCAAGCAACCGTGTAGGCTGGCCCATCCTATATAGTGGAGCGGTTTCCTTTTCTCTCCATATGAACCTATCATATTGCGTACATGCCACTAAAGAAAAAAACTTTATGTATAAATGACGTGGCACCTACTACTCGTTCTCCTATAACCTTGCGCTTGGCATCTCCAAAATATTAACCTTGTGATTGGCTCTTCGCCTCTTCGGGAAGTCGAGCAATAATGGTAGTGCGGTATATATCGTTCTGGCTATATGAGAAGGAATGAATTACTGCACGTCCACCACGTGGGCGAGGGTCGAGGGGCGAGGGAGAGTGCTACATACGGTGAAAAATGAGTGAATCTACACTCTAAAATACGTCTATATACATCAGTGTTTGGAGTATGTACTAGTAGTTCACATTGAAATCTACTAAAGGACATATATATTCCAAACAATATTATATAATCTCTATAACCAAGGTATTAGTAGGGACGAGGAGTAAACGGAGGGAGTAGTAAATTTTTCTCCTCGTCCTGTGACCCACCACGCGCATGGGCGAGGGAGCGGGCATAAGGCGGAGAAAGCTTCACCTCATCCTGCGAGCCACCGCGCCCTTGGGCGGGGGAGACGGCATACTAAGCAAGCTTCTCCTCGTTCTGCGAGTTGACGGGACACATCAAAATTACTCCAGTGTATAGAACCTTGCCTCTAAGGTAGGCCCCACATGGTTTGTCTCTTTTTTTAATTTAACATAACGCGTCAAGTCGCAGTTTGTTTGTTCACCCGTGGTAGACGATCCTCCCTCCACCAAGTGGACAACCAGTACACGTGCCAAATTACCACGTGGGCTGCCTTTTTCGTACAGAAATGAGCTCCACCGTGTACCCGCGCGGGCATGGTTGGGAAAGAGACGGGAGTACGTGCGCCATGCCTGCACCTCTTCTCTTTGTGCACGTCCCCCACCTACGTGGGTGTGTGTGAGAGATACAAACTGCGTTCATGAGTGTTTTTTGTTTTGGGGTGGGGGTGGGGGTGGGTTGGGGGTTGATTTCGTGAATTATTTGTGGGAATACGTGTCGATGACATCTCAAACAAAATTTTGCATGCAATGTGTGTGAAATGGAGGCCTATCCATATCATATATAGAGGGTCGGGCAATCCACGAGAAGAGAGGGAGGGGTCATAGCTATCGATAGAGTCGAAGAGAGGATCAAGTGGGTGGGTGTGAGATCGTTGAAGAGAGCCATCAAAATTGTGTGTGTGTGCAAGTCAAAAATATAGGGCGATTGGCCTACCGGAACGTTAGAGGGCACATGTCAAGTTTGTGTGTGGCAGG
>NC_041389.1:582707315-582710096 GCF_002162155.2 Triticum dicoccoides
GAGGGGGTGGGGGAGGGGTAGGCAGAGGCCTAACTATAGAGGTAGAACGACTCATATATGTGTTGAGAAGGAGAGACCCAGCTATGTCTTGAGGGAGATCGGTCGACATCCATACATAACTGAAGGATGGGAAATATGATGGGACAGAGAGAGAGAGAGAGGAGAGAGAGAGAGGGAGGGAGAGGGGTAGAGTGCTGGATGGGTGATGGAGTTGCTTCTCGAAGATGGTGGGAGAGGCCTACTAGACAAACTGAGGGTGGAACTACAATTTTATCAATAAGAGTGGGGATTTGTTTCTGTTTGTGCATGTGCGTGATAGATCTGTCGGGACGCATCCATGTATGATGAAGGGGAACCATGTGTTTGGTAAGCAAATCTAACTAGATCGGTAGATCAATTGTTGTTTGTCGGAGGAAGGGAGAGACACAACTAATGAGGTAGATCGATCGACGCGTGGGTAAAAACGAGTTATAAGGACCTAGCTAGCTATATGTATAGCGAGAGATCGGTTGGTGTATGTCCATTTGTTAGAGACAAATAAGGCCCAACAAGACGGATAGACAAAGAGAATGGAGCTAGGAGGTGGTGCGAGAGGCCCGGCTACTAGCTAGATAGGGGGAGGAGTGTGCGGTTGTGTGATCGATGAAAAGAGGTGTAAGAGTTTACACGTGTGTGTGACCGTATGAGAGACACGAGGCAAGGACACATAAAGGAGGAGATTGAAGGTGTGTGTGTATGTTGTAGGCAGACATCGCTGGAGAGGTTTATCGATCGGTGTGTGTCGGAAAGGATTTGTGGAGACTCTGGGAGAACGACCTAAAGAAAAAAAATGAATGTGCCCGGTGGATAAAATGCCGAGGGAGGGGGAGGGCGAGGAGGGCGTGTGCATGCACGAGAGAAAGTTAGTGGTAGCTACAAAGGTTAGGGGATTGTGTGGGTGTAAGAGACTAACAAAGATCATAATTTGATATGAAAGCGGATTCATATATTTGAACAAGAGATCATAGTGTTTTAAACATATGCATGCATGAATATAGTGGTGATACATGTGCTGTGCACATGTTATACCATGATGTGATAATGCATGGCGTTTGCAACTCACAGCTAAATGCCGAACAATCTAAACCATACTATACATCAAACAATCACACATTTTATTTGAATTTGTGATAATGTGTGGCGTTTGCAGCTTACAACTAAATATCGAACAATCTAAACAATACTATATATCGAACATTCTCACATTTTATTTGAATTTGTGGTAATGTGTGGTGTTTGCAACTTACATCTAAATACTTGTAGGCATAGGGGGCGGGGCACATAATGTGATAAACACATTATACATATGAGACATGGTTTACATTATGAAGATCTAGCTAGAGCTAGAAATGTAGTGTGATTTGAAATCAAAATAAAGTGGATTCAAAAAATCGAGTTCGAGTTCATATAGTACACATAGTTCATATGTAACTCGAGACTAATCATGTGGTGTGCTGTGAAGATAATACAAAAACGATGGTTTAACTTGACAATAATGATGATTGTGGATCTTATTAAAACAGTGAAACGAATTCAAATGCTTTGACTTCACAACAATCATTACCGTAGATCTTATTCAAATAGAGAAACAAATTCAAATTTAGTTCATATTGAAGCGGTAGTATATACGTTTGGAATGCACTAAAACGTTCATTTGAGTAGTAGGTTGCATGCATTATACATGTAGCAAAATATTTTAATTGAACATAACATGAATTCAAAGTTTTGGTGACATTTGTAGTGCGCATTGATTTGGTACAGTACACATTAGGCTTGTCCGGAAATTTCAACCCGCGCCTTGTTCGCCCGAAATATTTAAGATATATCTTTGTCTCATCGTGCTTCGACAACTCCCTCCATATCAACCCGCGCCTTGCTATTTCGAAATTACAACGCACGCAAAAACTCCCACCTCCTGTGAAATCCCGACACGCAAAATGCCCTGGTACCCCTGAACCGAAAGAAGCGCCTCAAATCGGTGGGGGTACTTTCATAACTTACCCCACATTTCGGACAAGCGCGTCCCTAAGCCATGGTTCCCCACTGTCATCCCATCCGCCCACCCATTCGTACACCGAGGTTGCGAAAACCCGCGACGAAGCCCCACACCCTGCTCCGTCCGCCACCCAGCCGTAGCCTCTTCCCCGACGACGTCGTCCACAGCAACACCTCGACGTCCCTCATCCACCGTACCGGATGAGGATCCATCGTCGATCTCGTGATCCCGCCGGTTCAGCCACCCCTTCCTCCACCTCCAAGGAACTGCCCCAATGTTCCCCTCGTCATTCGTGCCACCTCCATTCCCGCACCGCCATCTTCACGTGCACCACCGGAAGAGCATCATCATCGTTGTTTCCTAGGATGAAGCTGCGGCCTAATCAGCGCCACCAAAGAGGTTGTACACTAATCGCCGCATTTTCTTCTTGATTCGATCTCACGATGCTGCCGGCGCTTGGTCCCGAGCCGACACGGAGCGGCTCCATGCACGGCGGCGTCTCCGACCACTTCCTCCACGGCGTCACTCCCTCGGCGGCGACGTCCACATCAGTAGGAGCTGCTGGTGCTTTAGCTCTCGCTCGCGCTGCTGCTCTGCTCTTGCTCTCAGTCCCCTGCCTGGTCTGCTTTTGCTATTGCTATTGCTCTTGCTCGCGCTGCTGCTCTCACTCTTGCTCTTGCTTGTAATGCTGCTCTGATTTAGCTACACTTCAGTCGACTGAATCGACTTTTGGGTCAGTCGATTTT
>NC_041389.1:582710683-582736641 GCF_002162155.2 Triticum dicoccoides
GGGCTGTTGTTTGGCCGGTGGTGGCTAGCGGCTCAGGGGGGTGGAGGTTGAAGATGAACCGCAGGCCCTTGATTTTGTATCCAACGGCTGCAAAATCGACTGACTAGAGATGAAAAAGGCAGTCGACCGACGTGTAGCCTCACCTTGCTAGTGCGTTCAGTTTCGACAGCAAAATTCAGTTTTGACAGCAAAATTCAGTTTCGACAGCAAAATTGAGTTTCGACAGCAAAATTCAGTTTCGACAGTTAAGTTCAGTTTCGACAGTTAAGTTCAGTTTCGACAGTTAAATTCAGTTTCAACATTTAAGTTCAGAGATGAGCGGGTGATGTATTTTACATATAGCACTTTGTGTTTATGTATTTTACGTCATGTATTGGAGATGCTATTAGAATTCCACTCAGGTTAACGTTGTTCATTGTCTCTCTTGTCCTGCTTCAGCCTCGTCGTTGTACAACTCACCGGAGCTGCTCCAACGACGAAACCCTCCATCACAGCGGAGCAGTACCTCGGGCTCCATCTCCAGACGCGTAAGATCTTCTTCACCTCCTCCGACAACAAAGTCTGCCGGAGCATCCTCACCGGACAACCCAATCACACTGAGATCGACATGGCTTCTCCAAAGAGGTTGTACACTTGTTGCATCTCTTTTTTACTCTACATGTTATATATATTGTCCACTGAGCACACAGATTTGTTCCTTTAGTGTCTCCTTGAAAGAAAAAACGTAGGAATTTTAATCTTCACTTGTCCTCCTTTTCAAATTCCTATTCATGAAGCACAAGACTAAGATATAGTAGCATAATAGCATTATAACCGTACATTTTCTTGTGGTTTGACTTAATATCACCATGCTTCTTTGCATCCTATGATCTTCCAATTGTTGTGAATCAAACACCCAGATTGGCAGAAATCCTGTGTTTTTAAATTCTCTGTTTTGCAAGTACATTCCTATCCTATTCCTGTCTATTTCCTATCCCTGCATTGTTGGAATCCTCCAACTCAAACGAGCCCTTACAGAATTACTTCTCTTACAGATAGTTGTCAAAGAAAACCTTGCATGGTTTTTCCCGCTCCTGCTGCATCGTCATCCACCCCAACTCAGCTGCTCCAACGATAGAAGGGTCCAGCATAGTAGGGATCTGGCCACCAGACTGTCTTTTGCCGCCTCAGATCTTCTTCCCCGCCGCCGGCAGCCCTGAAAACTGCATTACCATCATCAACCGAGCAGATGACCCCGAGGACTACACGGGTACGCAAGAGAGGTCGCACTCTTTCGTGTCTGCTTACGTTATGCATCGCTTAATATTTCATGCTACTTTATCGTCCTGTTCACCGATTAGACTCTGAGTCAGCTCCAAACTAATGGTCAAACTTGAGTTTTTAAATGGTTGAGGGGTACATATCGGGGCCGCAATCAATAGTATATATCTACTACCTGGTTAATCTTCGGTGTCTACTATGAGTTTCATGTTGGGTGGGAAACAAATAGTAAAGAAGCCATTATCTGTATTTTTTAACTGAAGCCATTATCTGCCTGCTATTATTGGTTTTGGGTCTATCCACAGGTTGCTATCATCACTCTGGATTTCTGCATGCATTCCTAACATAATCTCACTATGTTTTATTCCTATGCATGACAGTTATTGTAAACAATGGAACTAAACATGTAGAGCAAAAGAGACGAGCCTTGCGTAGAAATAAAATTTCATGCAGATGTCGCTCCATGGTAGGCGCAAAAGCAGCCCCCCCCCTCCACGCATTTCGGATTGTAATCGAGAGGAAGATATTTGTTCTTAGGGGGATTCAAAAGGAGAAGACAATTCCTATTTACCCCCTGAGGTCCTCGCTCTGACTTGCATGCTGATGTTGGTTATATAATGCATATGGTGTCTTGCATTGCTTACTTTATATATCAAATATGTCGTCTGCTTAGTTTAGACATCCTTTGTGCAAATGCCATCTGTTTAGTTTATTCATCATTTATGTGAATTATGCAACGCCATCTTGTTTAGCCAGGCATCATATATGTGAATTTTGCAATGCCATCCTGCTTAGCCAGTCATCTTATATGTAAATTATATCAGGCCATCCTTTTTTCTATTACATATTACATTTGTCAACAATGTTAGTACGTTCAACTGCTCTTCGTGTGCATCAGCCATTTGACACGGTGATGGCAAATTCTGGAGTGAAAACAAGGTCTTCAGAGCAGACTATGCTATCTGACGAAGCGCATATCTCGCTGGTTACGGATAGCTCCTCAGAGGAGGATTCAAAGACAGATGACCAGTCCTATTCCCCCCCCCCCCCTCGAGGTGTATGCTTTAACTTGGCAGGGTTATGTTGCTCATATCATGCATATGGTGTCTCGGATTGCTATGTCATTTGATTAGTTTAGACATGCTTTGTGTGAATGCCACCTGTTCAGTGTCTAATTATCATATATGTGAATTATGCATTGCCATCTTGTTGCAAGACATTATATATGTGAATTACACAATGCTATCTTGTTGCAAAGGCATTATATATGTGAATTATGCAATGCCATACTGTTTAGCCAATCATCATGTATGTGAATTATATCATGCTATCATTTTTTGTATTACGTGTTCCATTTGTCGACAACATTTGTATATTCAACTACTCTTCCTATGCATCAGCCATTAGAAGTGGTGATGGAAGTATCTGGAGTGAAAACAAGGTATTCAGAGCAGACAATGCTACCTGCTGAAGCAGACATCTTGCTGGATACAAAGAGCTCCTCAGAGGAGGATTCAGAGACTGATGACCAGTCCTATCTCCCCCCTGAGGTCTATGCTCAAATTTGGCAGGGTTATATTACCCATGTCATGCATGTTGTCTTGCATTGCTTAGCTTTTACATCATATATGGATTGCCATCTGCTTACTTGCTTACTATATAAATCATATATTTGAATTATCATGCCATCATGTTTACATAGTACATACACATCATCTATCTGAATTATGGCATGGCAACCCATTTAATTAAGACATCATATAGTTATATCATCTCATCCTGTTTAGTGTTTACAGTCATCATATTTGGAAATATGGCATTCTATCCATGAATGTATGTGAATTATGGCATGCCAACCTATTTAATAAACACATTATATAGTTATATCATGTCGTCCTATTTACATAGTCTCATATTTTGAACTATGTCTTTCCATCTTTTTTATTTAGCCATCATAATGTAAAATTTTGTCATGCTATCCTGTTTAGTTAGCCATCATATATGTGAAATTGTGTCATGCTATCCTGTTTGGTTAGACAACATAAATATGGATTATTTCATGCCCTCTTTTATTCCCCACTATCCATTGCACCTGTCTATCATACAATGACTATACTTTAAATTACTTTTCTTGTTTATCAGCCATTTGAATTGGAGAGGGTGATGGCAGTATCTAAGGGAGTAACAACACGGTCTTCAGAAAATACAGTGCTACCAGTTGATGTAGATAGAACCACGGCTGTACTTGCCCAAGGACCAGATCCACCACACATAACCCAGACTCTCACCGATTGTACCCCTACCTAGTTGGACAGAGAACCAGCTACACCCCTTCTAACCCCAACCCCGACAGATAGTAACCCAGTTCCAGTTGACACAGCACCGTCTCCACCACAGAGCACCCAAACACGAGCAGTTAGTAAGGGAACTGCAGTGCCCAAAGCACGAGGACCACGACTCCGAATCCCAACTCAACGCTTAAAGGAGAAGAAGATTTGTCCTTAGGTCAGGTTCTATAGCTATGGTTCATAGTCCTTTGCCCTTGCATTAATGTATTTACTCATACCAACTATTTTCAAATTTGAAGGATGGAATTGAAACTCCAATGGCGCAACAGGTATGTATTAAACCAGTTTCTTTAACTGGTTTGCTGTTGTAACCTGCTCTATGTTGATTTCAGTTTCAATTGAATAAACAGTTATGTTCTCGTGTCATGCACATTACAAGTGTTGTTATTGCTCTATAGTTTCCCACACTTATATTCTGTCCATTCTGCTTTGTCTTGAACAAATATTATTTGAACTATGTCTCTATCTTGATTTGGCAACAAAAACTAGAATGATATAGACCATAAAGTGACCATGGTACATAGATATATGTTTGTTTCATGTTGTTATCCTGTCCACTTTACTACTGAACTCATTTACCAAAATGAGTTTCATATACAACATGGTAAACATGTGATGTGTCTGCTTGTTTCTCTTTTAGAATGCGGAGAAAATATTGGAGAACAGTACCGCGTTATCCAATGGTAAAGGAAGTAATGCAGATAAGGTTTAAGATAGTGAGACATCCCTGTTGGTCTCCAAGAAAGCTGATAAAAACTATCTTGATGACAGTGAGGGAACCCAAAAGTCCTCTCTTGATGTAGTGTTTGAGTTACTGGCCACTACTGCTCGCACAAGCTCTTCGAACTTGCTGCCTGAATCAGTTCGTCTTCTTGAGTCTCAACTTCAAGTTGAAAGACACCGATCAGATGTGCTGCGACAGGAAGCCGAAGGACTGAGGAAGTCCCTGCAGAATTCAGATGCATATTTCCTGGTGCAACAGCAAGCGCTGGAGTATTTAAGCGCCAAACAAGAGAAAGTTAATAAGCTTGCTAAGCATCTTCCCAGCATTTTGGGTACCCAGGATATTGTTTCTTGAGATCTTCTGAAGTGGTTTCAGTTCTAGATTTGTTTTGCTGTGGCATTTATTTACATTGGTTGCCAACTTTGACAACCAGTGTATATGATATGCTGCTTTGTTCTCTATATTTGCACTGGTGGCAAACTTTGATGCCCAGTGGATGTAATATGTGTAATAGCCGTGATAGCCTAGCGTTAGTTGCTTGCTTATATATTTCCTTGTCTTGTTTATTTGTTTGCTTGTAGTCATTGCAGTTCTTTTTCCGCGGTTTGCTAGTGGCTGCAATAACCTATTTTTAATACTTGGCCACAATAACCATGGGCTAATATTTACTGTAGTGACACTGGGCCTCCTACGGGCCGTAGAAACAGTGGGCCTTCTACGGGCCGTAGAAACAATGGGCCTTCTATGGCCCGTAGAAACAATGGGCCTTCTGCGGGTCATATCATCAATGGGCCTTATGCGGGCTGTATTATTGACTGGCCAAACATGGGCCAAACAGACCGCATTATGGCCGTAAACGGGCTAGAGTTGGAATCACCCGTTCATGGGCCGACCATAACGGTCCATCGTTAATAGGCCGAATTTGATGACGCTACGAAAATGGCCCAACGTATTAACGGACCACAAACGGGCCGACTGTAACCACGGGCTGAATTTGGCCCACAAGCAGAAAACGACAGTAACGGTCCGTAAGTAAACGAATGCTGGAAATGAGCCCAAGAATAAATGGGCTCTCAGAAAGCCGAAAGATACATGGGCTCGAAACGGCCCAACGGAATAACGGGCCGTTAATGGGTATAAGGTGATACACTGTTCATTATGGGCCAGTTTCCAATGGGCCGTTAATGGGTGTAAAGTGATACACTGTTCATTACGGGCCAGTTTCACCACGGGCCGTTAATAGGCCAAGAGTTACAAAGGGCCTCATATAGGCTGAAAGACGTCATGGGCCATACATGGGCCAAAAGTGAAAACGGGCTGGAATCATATTGGATGGCCCAGTTGACGCTATTGGGCCTAATTCGGATAGGGCGTAAAGGGCCTTGGGTTAGCGGGCTGTAAATGGGCTATATGCGAACCTGCCGTTAACAGGCTTTTAATGGGCCGGCCCGCCACCTTTTGACCAAGTCAAACGGGCCGGACTTTTCACAGGAATGGGCCTCTGTTGGGTCGTGCCATGTGTCGAAGTATCATAGGCGCCTTCTGTCCAATGGGTGAATGACATCTGTCCCAACAATGAGCCGACATGTGTTTCCGCCAGCCAATGATGATTCTACACGTGGAAATTTCCCAATGGTCGGGGCTGTTAACAGGTTAACGTGGAAATTTCTTGATAGCTTAACGGCGTTCCGTTACGGTGGATGCCACGTGTCGGCCACCCTTGACGAAAGCACTTCTGTGATGCGCGATTTATCGTCATGGAAGTGGACACTTCCGTGATGATAATTTTGGCAATGTCATGGAACACTTCTATGACAGCACAGGTATGACTATCTTGATTCTGTCATAAATTTTTCATGGATGTACATGCATGACAAAAAACGCGACCTACTGTGACAAACACGTATCATCACGGAAGTGTATTTTTTGTAGTGAATGATTGTATTCCCACCTGCAAAAGAAAAGGGTAGAACGACAACGTCACTGTTTTTTTCACACCAAAAGACCCGGTGTGCCCATTAATATATCAAATCATTATGCTACGCGGTCATAGGAAATTAAGCATATCACACCACCACAACCTTGCTATTGGAGACATTAGAGGAGGGAGGTAACTCAGTCTCCTCTGCTTGTTATTCGACATAAGTAGATCCGATACAAAATTGGAAAGATAGACCGCACAACAGTTATCAAAAGGATAAACAAAACTGACATGAAATTAGGGAATGAAAAATTACCTTCTCATCCTGGGAAACAGTGGTTCTATGAAATCATCCCTCGGACATCTAATATTGTACGTGTGAAGTGAACAACTGCTATCTTCATTCTTCAGTGATGCAACTAAGATTTAAAATTATTATAGTTTTTTTGTGAGTACACAAATTACGTAGCTACAATTTTTAATTGAAGGAGAAGAAAACGAATTGCAAGAGAAAAGCAACAGGACACCGGCTCCTAGAACTAACGCTACTACTCACACAAGGATGCTACACCTGCTCCTCCAGCCAATGATCAAAGTGTCGGGGTACACAAATAGGGGTGTATGTTTCCCCTGTCTTGTGCATGGACAGCAGGCCTCCTCCACGACAACGCCAAGTATCCAAGACAAGGCCAAGCAGAAGATGTAGCTCTTTGAGGAATCAAATGGCGGATCAAGAAGACCAAGACAAGCCAAAGGATCAAGATATCACCAAGGAAAAACCTCCCTTGCCGCGCAGGCGAGCCCGGTCAGGCCGACACCACACTGAAGACAAGTCCCAAGCCCCTCCCCCCCTCCCCGGCAGGCTTGCCGAGGATGCCAACCCTGCCAAGACACCACCGCTCCACTCCATAGCGACCCCGGTCAATTATCAGTGCGGTGTCGAGCCCCCAAGTGATTAAGTAGTTGTCCTTTGGCACGTGGGAGCCATTCGAGGAGAAGATCCACCCTACATGACACTCGTCCTGAGTTGTGTCAGGCAGGTAGGGCGAAAGACAGCTGAAGTGGCGCGGCAAGGCTTGTCGGGCTATGCCCACAACATGACACTAAGCGGTTAATTTAATGCGCACTGCCCTATCTACAGAGTTAGGTATTATAGCATTGTTTGTTGTCTGATCAGTGTATAATGACCACTTTGCCATTGTGGTTACCCCTTGACCAATAAAAGGAGGGCCGTGGCAACCTTAGAGGGGATTCAGACCTTTATAAACGCATACGCACGTAGCTGCTCTCGTCCCGAGGCGACCTTGCCGGGATAAAGAGATGCGTCTCCACCACGGTCCTTTCATCAACCCACAAAAGCAGGAGTAGGGTTTTACGCCTCGCGGCGGCCCGAACCTGGGTAAGAACTGCATGTGTCATCACCTTCGCTCTTTGTGCATGTTGGCGTTCTAGGAACCAAGGTACCCAGACTTGCCTGCCTGTGGCCCACAGCGTGGCTCCATCAACAACCTGGTATGACCCATCTACAAAGGATATCAAGACCAGACCCTCATGAGGGGCCAAGCCTCCCAAGGCAGACAACGCCAAGACCTCCGGAGGGGGCGGCCTCCCTAGGTTGCCTCCTGAGGAATGGAGATTCCAATGCGGGTGCCCAACCTCATGAGGTTGCGGTGACGCAAGCCATGATGACTAAGGCCAGGCGGGCACCGACGGGCACAGACAGGACAGTTTCCTCCTTGGAGCTAAGGTGGCAAGCGCAGGCGCGGGTTCCCAAGGAATTTGGCAAAGGTTTCCATTCTAGTGCAACAAGATCAAGACCACCAGGACGGCAGGACGGATGTCATCGCCGAGCCCACCGCAGCGTCACGGCCAGAAGCTTTGCAGGCGAAGACCAACTTTCATTAGGATAAGATGTACTGCTTGTCCCCTTTCAAATTGGCCACTTTGGAATCCCATCTTGCCTACGTTTTAGGGAAGAGGACCGAGGCCACTATAAATATAGGTTAGCCACCACCATAGGGGGGATCCGATCCGATCTGAACCGAACCTCTCGACTCATTCCCCCACAAGAGCAGACCTTGCGAGGTTGTTCATCCCTTGTACTTGTTCATCCTCAGCCCCTCGTGAGGCAAATCCACCATAAAGCAGGAGTAGGGTCTTACACCGTAAGGTGGCCCGAACATGGGTTAACTGCCGAGTCCATCTTCTTCCTTGTTCATAGAGATAGGTCGAGGGACGACGAGTCGGTTGGGTGGATAGGTTGAGTTATTCGCACATGCCCCAGAATTCGAACCTTTCTTGGGTCCACGGAGCCCTGAATCCGACATTTGGCGCGCCAGGTAGGGGCGTGTCGAAGCATCTCTTCCACCGTTCGCTTCACAGCCGTTCTGTCGTTCCTATGGCCGACGCTCGCCTTGTCTCTGTCGAGCGCCTGGCTGCTCATGTCGCCCAGACGGCACCCGTGGGCAACGATGCTCCTTGCCGCTCTGCCTCCCCGGTGTCTAACGCCACCATCGACCCTGCTGCCCCCGAATAGCAGGATTCGTCCCCGCCGCCATCTATGTGTCGCGACGGCCGCACGGCGTCTCCATCACCCACTCCGGTCACGACATCGTCTTCTCATGCTCGATGCAGTCCGGCCAACGCACGGGCTCCACTGCTCATGGTGTGTAAGCTTCTGTGCTATTGTCCGGCCAACGACCTCTACGACTGCTGGCTCGCCCGCATCGCCGAGCTCGTCAACGCCGCCGGTGAGGCCCATGTACTATCTTGTTCGCCTCGTCGTCCACCGTCCTTGGAGGGCGACACGGCTCATGGCACGCCTCCCCTCCTCCTCTACACGGCGTGGATCCTGAGCCCAAGCGTGACGCACCCCAGTGTGACCCGCCGCACGGAGCACTAGCGCGCGATGAAGAAAGCTGCTAGGTGGTGCATCGCCCCAAGGAGATGCGTGCGCACTTCTAGTACCCCCGCATCAAGACCGCGCACCGCTAGAGGCGGTGGCGCGCGGGCGCCAAGACCAAGCTCCTCCCATGCGACTGACCCCTGTGAGTGCGGCAAGCTGTTGTGCTTTCACCTCAGAGCTGCATCATGTCATCTAGCCTGCCAAGTTCAAGCCGGATCTGCCTCTGTGCTACGACGACACCCCCGACCCTGCTGAGTTCCTTTAGCTCTACGAGTTGAGCATCGAGGCGGCAAACGACAATGAGAAAGTCATGGCGAACTGGTTCCCCATGGCCCTCAAGGACGGAGCGCGCTATTGGCTCCTGAACCTCCCGGTGGGGTCGATCTCCTCCTGGGACGAGCTCCGCGAGCGCTTCATCGCCAACTTCCAAGGCACTCGCGACTGCGCCCCTGCAGCAGGCGACCTGTGGTGCATAAAGCAGCAAACGGGCGAGACCTTACACAAGTACATATAGCACTTCACAAACGTTCACCTCAAAATCCTGAAGGTGTTGGACGAGGCCATCATTTTGGCATTCTCTAAGGGTGTCCAGGATGTCAAGATAAAGGAGGAGCTTGCCATACACAAGGACTTGTGCTCGGCTCTGGATATGTTCAACATGGCCGCCAGGTGCGCGAGGGCAGAGGAAGGTCACCTCTCCCACCTCGAGCTTCCGAAGGTCGATCCTAGAGACAAGAAGGCCAAGGCTAAGGATGTAAAGCGCAAGGGCCCCGCTGTGCTCGTGGGTGAACCTGAGATGAAGCGCGGCTGCGACCACGACAAATCTTCTAGGGGCAACCGCCCATTCTGTGTCTTCCACAATGTCCAGAGCCACAACACCAATGACTGTCAGGAGCTCCAGGCAATCTGCGATGGGCGCCTTGGCCGCCAACCTGAGCACAACAACAGTGGCTACGGCCGCAGAGGAGGCCGTGGTGGAGGCCACTGGGACAACCGCGCCCCCACCAAGACTGGCGCGATCAACCTTGTGAGGACTGCTCGCAGGGCCAGCCTCGCGACAGCCCCTAGTCTGACCAGCCCTGCAAGGACCGTCCTCAGGGCAATGTAGGCCTTCCTCCGTTGCCGCCTCCAAGGAGAAACAACGACAACCCCCAAGATGATAGGGCTGGGGGCTTCCAAGAGCCACGCACGATTACCTGCATCCTGGGTGGTGCTCAGGGCCACGCCTCTCGTTGCATCTTCAAGAATTTCACTCGCGAGGTGAACACGGCCCTCAACAAGCTTGAGGCGTCGCGTCCCCTCAGGTGGTCCAACTACACCATCACCTTCGACTCTACGGACCAGCTCAAGTGCTCAGCCGTCGCTGGCATACTCCTGATGCTCCACGGGCCGACCATCAGCAATGTCCTCATCACCAAAACGCTCATCGATGGTGGTGCGGGGCTCAACGTTCTCTCTGTTGAGACGTTTGAAATGCTCCAGGTGCCATACGACCAGCTCCTCCCCACCAAGCCCTTCTCAGGGGTGACCGATGGCTCCACCATCCCTATAGGGTAGATTCGCCTCCCTGTCACCTTCGGCAAGCGCGACAACTACCACACCGAGCTCATCAACTTCGACGTCGCCCACATTCGCCTCTCGTACAATGCCATCCTTGGGTATCCGGCCCTCGCCAACTTCATGGCGGCAACTCACCACGGCTACAATGTCCTCAAGATGCCAAGAAGTGGTGGTGTCATTACAGTCGCTTGTGACGAAAAGGATGTTGTATGCTCCCTCAAGCGTGCCTACCAAGCTGCGGCGGTAGAGTGCTCAGATGGCGAGGGTGCCACCTGAGGCCATCACCAAGAAGAAGAAGCAGTTCTTCCCCAAGGGCCGTTAAGAGGCTGGGGAGCCCGATGATCGTACCTCAGGCCCCGTGCCCACTGTTGGGGCGCCCTTCCCTCTCGCATAGGAAGGCACGCCCGACGCCCCTCTCGGGACGGGCTCGAGGCCTCTCGTCTAGAGGGCCTCTGACCTGACCAGCATCACGAGGGAGGCGTTCGGGCACCACATGGGGGCGTGCCTACATGTGCGCCTCTATGAGGAAGGTGCAAGGCGTGAAGCTCCAGGCGCTCAGGAGATCATCACCAAGGCGACCGAGGAGCTTCAGGAGGCGCGAGCCATGTGTGGCGAACGTCATCTTGCATCATACAGTGTAGTTCCCGCCCCTGACATGGGTGGCGAGTTGTGTGTCTACATCAACATCCCGGGCCTCGATAGGGCTGCCTCCCGGGAGCTCTTCTAGCCGTCTCGCATTGGACGGAGTGGGGGCTGCCCCTGCAGCTACGTCTTCATGCCATTCAGCCTGCTGAACACGGCTGCCTTGCACCTGCGCTACATGCAGGGTGTCCTCGTGGCTCATGAGGACATGCGCGAGGCGGTCTTAACGGAGGAGGTGCCGGAGCCTCGCGAGCCCCATGAACCTCCGGAGCCTCCCAGGCCTTAGGAGTCGGCTGGCCCATGAGGAGAAATCTCTGCAACATGTGTCTTTAGCTACCCCAACGCTTCTACAATGATGGTTCCAGGTAACGTTTTGGTTTGTTGAGTTGAGGGCGCCCCTCGGGCTGCATTATCCTCAAGCTATTAGGGCCCACCTTGCAGCCAGTATTGCTTTGCGCATGTATCCGAACTAGCTTTGCCCTTTTATGAATTGCTTAATATTGCAACCTGCATGCCCGGTGCTTCGCCACCATGAATGTTGCACGCCCTCACAAACCCGCCCGCGGCCGCCTCATGATTAAGGACTGGCACGGCGTCTGTGCTCGGGTCCGTCCCTGCAGCGTCGCTACCCAAGTGGCCGAGCTCTGTCTCATGGGCCAGCTCCCGTGCATGTCACCTCCTGTGGTCCTTGATGCCTTGTTCTCACATGATCTAATCAAGAGTGGATGAATCAAGGTGTGTGACCCGGTGCCTCACCACCGAGGAAGCCGCGTGCCGGTTGTCTTTCCTTAGGGTTGTTGCATGAGAAGACTGGGCACAGCATTTGTGGTTGGGTCCGTCCCTGCAGAGTCGATAAAACCAACAACTGAGCTTTGTCTGGTGGGCCGGCCCCATTCACGTCACCTCCTGGGGTCGTTGGTGTTTGGCCTTCTCATGCGATGTCCCCCGGAGATTCACTCGGCACAGGCCACCTTAACATTTCACAGGTTTCATACAAGTGCCCCTCGCTAAAAATTAGGCGCAACCCGCCTTGAGGTAGGGCCTCGTGAGTCCTGTGCTGGCTCACGAGTGCCTAGATACACCTCCTCTAGTTCTATCGTGCAAACCACGTGTATGAACGGGGATGTACACGCCCCGGAGTCTCCCCCCAAGGGAACTCCAACCCACGCACCAGTGGAAGCCCCATGCTCCGCACTGGCGGACGACACGATCATGGAGCAACTATGCCCATGCACTAGTGGAAGCCCCGTGCTCCGTGCTGGCTGTCACACCCTGATTTTTGACCCTTTCTTTTTCTTTCGATTTTCTAAGGATTTTGCTTGAGATTTTTGTTTCCGTGGCTATGTGGTCTGGAAACGGAAGAAGATGACCTCTTCTTTCTTTCCAGAGTGGCTTTTCATCCTCATATCTATCCCAAGACCTTGTCATTTTCATCTTGGCCCAACCCCAGTATTCTTTTCCTTGGGAATATTCCTTTTTCTGTTAAAGGAATAACCCAATTTGCCCTAGGTTGTGAAGCAACCTATATTTCTATCACTCCATAAATTCCCAAATAATTACCATAAATTGTTTCGGTCATATATTGCTCAAATAGGTCATAATCCTCCCTTGCCATGATAAAAAATATTCCACCAATATTCATTTTCCTATTCTGCCCTAAATGGCACTTTGTGAAGCAAGTGCTAGTTACCTTTGCCCATTTGACTTCAAACATTTTGGACACCTTTCCTATCCATATCATTTCCTTATGCCAAATTTCAAGCTTATTTGCCTAGTGAATATTTTCAGTGATCTTCCAAAGTTTCTGTCCAGAAAGAAACTTTCTGAAGGAGGTGCAAGCTAGGCATACCCAAATGAGTTGAAATTTTTGCATGACCTCAATATCATCATATCATAGCTCTCTACCAAATTTGAGATCATGTAACTCATCCATGTGAGCCCAGCTTTAAATCTTTGTTTCTGGTCAGATTTTCAGTTTGTGAGGCAAGTGTATTTTATATTGCTTCATTATTGCTGAAAAGTTTCCAAGACCTTCTCCTACCCATATAACCTATCTCCACAAGATTTGGGCTCATTTAATCAAGCCATTTTCCCTCAAGATTTTTCCTAAGTTTCTGTCCAGAGAGGTGCTTTCTCAAGGAAGTGCCATTTTGGCTTGGCCAAATGCCATGAAATTTTTATGGCAATCTCATATGCCCAAATCATCATGCCATCTCCATTTTCATCCCAAGGCAACAAATTATGTGAGTGCTACTTTCTGGTTTTGTTTCTAGACCAGATTATGCAGTTGAACAACAATTATATTAATTAGTGGTCCAAATCATTTCAAACTTACCAAGATTGTAGTCCTTCTTATCCTAAACACCACTGACATCATTTGTTCCTCAGTGGCCATCACATTTTGCCTGATCACTTGCTCCAAGTTTGTTGCAACAAACTTGTGATGCTTGTTTCTTTCTACTCTCAATGCATGTGACCGTTTCATCAGCTCAGATCTGCTCCATCTTGGAAGGACTTCGCACTAGACACATTTTGGCAGACCGTGTGGCATAGTGTGCACTAGTTCACACGGTGACCACGAGTCTGGCACGGCAAATACGCGCTCTGGCACCTCTGCCTCTTCCTTCCCGTCTGTGCACTTGTGCCCTCGTCACCTGGCCATGTATGGTGGCTTCCTCGAGATGTCGTCGTCGTTCTGGAGCTCTTGCCCCCTCTATTTGCTTCCTCGGTGAGCCGTCCTCGTCGTTGCAAAGTGAGCGCCCATGGGCATTCGTCTTCTTCCTTCTCTATTTTCTTCCCCCACCATGCGCTTTGGCCTCATCTGCCCCATGATTCATGCCCTCTGCTGCTCCATGTCACCTTCCGTCGACCGAGCTTGACCGCACACGCGTACGCGGCCATGGCTGAACCACGGCCATGCATCCGCGGTCGCCCCCCTCGTCCCCGCCTATTTATAGGCCATCCCAACCCCCTCCGAGCACTCCAAGATCTTCCCCACATCCCCAGCAGCCGCCCGGACCACTTCTTCAAGCTCCAGAAGCCCTTCCAGACACCATGTATGCCATAGTCGCTGATCCTCGCAGGCTAAATTAGCTCTACGTCGAGCCCTCCTCCACTTATTTCCACCACCTAGAGCCTCCACCACCACCCTAGTCCCTTCCCCGAAGCTCTCCGCCTCCTCTCCATGGTCGTGGCGCCATGCCCGGAGTTGCCCGTGCCTGCCATCCGCCACGGCCGAGGTCGTGCCTGCTCTGGTGCATCTTAGCAAACGCGAGGGGGTCGACCAGGAGCGGCTGGTCGTCCCGAGTCCACTGGTGTGTCGGGCGTCACCAAAGATGGCCCAGGGTGCTGGAACAGCCGCCCGCACTGCGCGGCTACTCTCTACCTTGCGAACGAAGGAAGAAGGAGGAAAAATAACCTGCCAGCGGACAGCACCACCCAGGCGACCCCACCTGGTAGCCACACGAGCGTTGACCCGAGTTGCTGGCGTGGATAAGTGAAAGCGTATTCTTCGGAATACGTCTTCCTCCATCGGAAGCGTACTTTGGCTTTGCTTCGACCTAAAATACGCTTTCTCGGTTAGAAAGCGTATTCCCTGGAAAGGCACATTCTGTTTAATCAGCCAGGGACCTGTTTGTGAATACTTTTGTTACACATTGGCCCTTGAGCTCTAAACGATCGTATATTTTCAACTGATTCCAAAGCCTACTTCTTCCTCTCATCGATCCCGTTCTATTCATTTCATTTTCACTATGTTATATCATACTAGAAATGAACTTTATGCCCTTGCCCCTAATCAGCCCCCTCCAAGGGAGAACCTTTTGAGGCGATTCTTTCCACGAGTTTCCCGCACTTCTCCCCGGTGTATCCTTCATCCCCAGGTAAGCCACAACAGCCACTTGCATGATAGCCATGCAGTAGCCATGGTTTCTACTTGAATATTTGATAAACGTCTCCCCATTATATGCCTGCTTGTTTGCTACTACTGTCGTTGTTTCGGTTATGCTCGTGGATTCATGTTCACCTTCATGATATTTTCCAGTGCATCTTGTTATCTTTTAATACTTGCTATACCATGTTCACATGTCATGCTTGGCAGCAATACATACTGGTAGTAGTGATGTTCGTTCTGATGCATGCTTACTGTCTGTTATCCAGTACCGTTGTTATGCATGTTTGCTTTTCATCTAGATGGTTATATGCTTACTTGGTAGTATTACCGTTATGTTCCTGCATGGTAGTTATTTCCGATGCTAGTGGTCATGTTATGCTATGAGTAGTGTTATACTTGTGATATTCATGCTCGTCAGTATGCCATGCTCATTCGGATATATTGTTGTTGATATGCTTGATGATTATGTTGCACCCCCATACTTATGTTGATATCATGCATTATAGTTGCATCTTGTTATTTTAATATGGCTCAGCATATTGCATTCAAGTTTAACCGCACTTAAATGAACTTGAACAATTGTTGGATGAGTTATGGTGCCACCAAATCGAGCTGACCAGTGCAGCCACACTTGACTTATGGGGGGTACTAACTAGGTCTATTGTCATGCCTCTCGCCGGTGCCTCCAAGGAGGAAAGGTTAGGTGCGCGCGCTGCCCTAGCCCGGTAGGCGGCAATAACCTTGTGTGCCCATTATTGTGATTGGTATACCATTGTCCCCGTTTGGGACCGTTTATATTTTGCCACGATGGTGGCCATTGGAGGTCACGAGTTGACATGGGGCCACCCAGGACTTAGCCCAAAGGGGAGTTTGTCGGAGTGGCCGGGAGAGTGTGATGGCAATAGACTAGTTTTGTCGGAATGGCATTGGTCCACCCGAATGGAAGCACGAGGCCATGGGTTTCGTGGTGTGCGTACGTACTAACCTCTGCAGATTGTGTTTAATCTATCGATAGCCACGCCCGCGGATATGGGCCCAGTTCGTAGTCAGTCACACTACAGGTCAACAGTAATAATAATAATTTGATTAATAACAACCCTCGTTCGATGATAAGAGAAGTTGGTTGATCTTTCTATGATCGTGAGAGGATCACGGTGGTATCGAGGATACCGAGGTTGGTGGATATTTGTGGTGTTACGCGAGAATCACTGGTAAAGGCCAAGCTCCTTGTGGTCATGTAATGATTACTATGGTATTGTTAATACCAAGCTTGATTGGATCCTATGATGATCATGTGATGTCCGCGATGGTAAGTGATGCATGTGATGGTTACGAGGTAACATCCGATCAGAGTAAGTTGGTGCATGATAATGTTAACATGTTGCATGCTAGTGTCATCTTGTTCATATGTTCATGTCATGCTCTTATTGGTTTAGTGGTATCATGCTCACCTTTTTCATGCCATGTTGTTTTGATAGTATCATGTTAATCCTTGTTAACTTGTAATTGCCATGATAGTATCATGTCATGCTCTTTATTGCTCTTCGTTGTTGTGAGCTTCCAAGTACATTCAATGTACTGACCTGGCATATTATGCCAGTTTGTAGGTCATGCTGGATTTGAGTGCTTGTTTGTCGTGGATCCCTTGTTTGTGAGCTAGGATAAGCGTTCCAGTCAGAGTCCCTGCTAAGTGGATTTCATCATCGTCGTTGTTCTCCGCTGCTAGATTTATTTCGCTGCTTCGTGTTGTTCTGCTTCTTGCATAGAGCATCCATGGCAGGCGTAGTGTCACCTTGCCCATGTAATCCCTTGTATCCTTATAGATTGTAATAAAGAGTTGATTTGTTCTATGCTAAGAAGTGCCATATTCCACAAGACTTCTCCTTGATCTCTGGGCTGGAATATGGGGTGTTCCGGTTTCTCTGAGCCGGGGTGCCACACTGGCGGACGACACGGTCGAGGAGCGGCTATGCCCATGCTAAAGTGGAAGCACCATGCTCCATGCTGGTGAATAAACAACTGAGGGCACCCTAGCGGCTGCAACAACCTTAGGAGGGCTTGTAGGCCCGATGTCCGGTCCCACTATGCCGCTTTCCCTATGGGAGGCCCGTGCAAGGGGGCTCGGCATGGGGGCTTCGCTCAGGCCATGCCTAGTGCACGCCACCTTATCTGGTTTTCTTGTGTCCCACCTAGGCAAAATCTGGTGACGAAAGGTATGGAGGACTCCGGATTGGCTCAGACGTTGATCACATTTCCTTTATGAGGGTTGTTCATACGTCAAGAGGGACCCCTAAGCATCGCGACTGAGGGCCTCACTTGTCATGTAGCCCCTCACCCCTTGGCCTCTTCCAGGTGATCCGGACGCCCCAACGGCAATTGAGGTATGCGCGGTGTCGGGCCCTGCCGACGCAGAACACTAAGGCAAACAAGAAGGAAACCGAGCACGGAAAAGAGATCGCGGAGTCCCGACAAGTTATTACAAAACATAATGTTCCACAAGTTCAGACAAAAGTTCCTACGCCTCCGCGAGGCGCGATAAATGTTGCAGGGTCAAACTAGGAAGAAGCACTGCCACCGCCCTGGCCACTGTTGTCGTCCGCCTTGGCCGTTGGAAGCCCGTCGTCGATGACGCTGCCACCATCTTCGCCACCGCTGGCCTCCGCTGCCAGGGCTGTGAGGTCGGGGACGCAGAGGAACTTCCCCAGCAGGGCGGCCACCTACCCCTTCACGGCCTCAGCGGCAGCAGTGCAGGACTCAAGATCCACCGGCTCGATCAGTGTGCTGAGATCGAAGCCTGGGTCCCGGAGGTGGAGGTCGCTGAAGACGCGCGTCGCGACCGCGGTGAAGAGCAAGCGGCACTCCCCCTCGATCCAGGAGTCCACTCCAATGATGGCACCTTCTAGTGCCTTAACAAGTTGGGGAAGAAGCCCGGCAAGGCCGTCCTCAGGGGTTGCTGTCGGATATCGGGTTCCGGCAAAACCCTTAAGGTTCAAACTCTGGGGTGCGCACGAAGATCTTCTCCCTACCAATCCACGCCCATGACCTCGCCGCGATTCTAAGCTAACACGATGAACAACACAAGGGACTCAAGGTTTATACTGGTTCAGGCCACCATTGTGGTGTAATACCCTACTCCAGTGTGTGGTGTGTGGATTGCCTCTTGGGCTGATAATGAACACTACAAGAGGAAGAACAACCTCGCGAGGAGAGGTGTTCTTGTGCTGGGATGAGGTGTGTATGAACTGAATCCTCTCCCTTTTCTACGGTGGTGGATAGTCCTATTTATAGAGGCCCTGGTCCTCTTCCCAAATATTGAGCGGGAAGGGATTCCACAATGGCGGGATTTGAAAGGGGACAGCCAGTACAAGCTATCCTGATTAAAGGTGGTCTTCGACTGCCAAAGGCACTGGCGATGACGCCGTCTTGGGCTCCACGGTGACCTTCTCCTGCCGTCCTACTAGTCTTGGTCTCGTTGCACCGATATGGAAAGCTTTGCCTGATGCCTTGGTACTCCGCACCTGCGCTTGCCCCCTTTGCACCAAAGAGAAAACGAGGACACTGCTCTGGCTGGTGCCCGCCTGGTCTTGATTGTCATGGCTTGTGTCATGTGCACCTCACAAGGTACCCCGCGCCTTGATCTCACAGCCTCCTCGCGAGCATGCCTGGTGAGGCCGCCCCTGGGGAGGCCTTGCGTCATCCGCCCCGCGAGTCTTGGCCCCTCGCGACGGTCTTGAACTTGGGTTGATGAAGACGGGCCATACTGGGCCCCTGCTGAGCCATGCCGCAGGCCGCAGGCAGGCAAGTCTGGATACCCCCATATACAGAATGCCGACAGTAGCCCGCGGGCCCAAGGCACGCTCGGACTTGGCTTGGGAGCGAAGCCAAAGGGCAAGTGCGGAGCACCGCGGGCCCCAACAGCCTGCGACCTTGGTTAATGCGTCGCGACTTGATTGGACGTGGGTGTCTCCGCTACACCATGCTACCTCGGTAGCTGCCCGATTTGACGAGTGTCTGCTGCATGCAAAAAAGAGTCATCATTACCTGTGATCATGGAGGCCGACGGTTGGCCTCCTCTGGACTATAAGTACGGGGAGGCATGAGCCCCCGTTGTCCATCTCTCCTTGCTCCTCCTACTTCTTCTCTCTTGCTCCTCCTCCACTCTTGACGCCAATAGCACCGATCTGCCGGTTCTCAGCCGAAGGGAATGGAAAGGCCCCCTGGGGGGCCTGACCCGCTCCCGCCGAAGAAACGGCTGGTCCCGTGCTGCCGCGACGAGGTCGCTTGGCCGGAGATGACGACGCCTTGGTACGAGCGACCACCTCATGAGTTCCCGCTACCCCTACACCAGGACAAGGGCCCTGGAGGAGACAGCGAGTGTCGCCACCCACGTCACAGGCGAGGTCGATGAGCCATGGCGGCGCGCGCCGTCGCTCCTGGAGTCCACGTCGCGGACTCCTCTCGTGACCTTATGCTCCATGGCACGATACCTCCAAGCACCTGGATCCGCTTCCATCCATTCTTAGCCTTCGAGATGCCGCCGAGGGGACCTCTCGAGCTTTGGCTGCAGCACGCCGACTGCGGGGCCCCGGCGACCGGAGGGGAGGTTGAGGTCATCGCTCCGGGCAAGATCTTCATGACCCGAGGCTAGGGCGAGATTGCCCAGGTCTACCAAACAGGGGGTGCCCCCATGATTCACTTTGAATACGATGGCGCCTCCTTGATGCTCTTCAAGGTCTTCGACACAGAAGGCGACCGACTGGAGTGCTTCCCCAGAGGAGGCAGTCAGGGCACCGACGTGGCAAGGGCTAGGCATGCCACCCGCTTCCCCAATGGCTCCTCAGGAAGCAGCGGCAATACTTGGGAGTCCAGCGACTCTTTCGAGCTCCTCGTGACTCCGGAGATGAGCGACGACAGCTACGTGCCCCCGAGCTCATGTCATGCCCGGAACAAGGCGGCTGCATCAGGACGCCAGCGCAGCTGATCTGGATGAGGTTGGCACCGGCCTCCTATGGCCCACTGTTGATGATGGTGTCGACCATGGAGGCATGTGTAGTTAGGGCTCCTTAGGATTCACATCTTTTGTTCCCTACGAGGAATCAAGAAAATACCCCGTGGGGGCATGTAAAGGGTCCGTGAAATCTTTTGTCGATATTAACCTTATTATGAAACGGTGCGAATGCCTGTCCTGTCCCGGCTTGGTTCCCCCTTTCTAATCTCGCAACAACTCGGTGCTCTACGCTGACAGGTCCCGATCCCCAGGCAGGCTTCAACCGTCGCTGTTGTGCCAGGTCGCAATGCCGTGGTCAAGGCCAGGAGGTGAGCGGCCCGAGGTCCAGTAAGAGCCCCCGAGGCGCGATGCTCAGGAAGTCCCCTTTAGTGCACAAGCAGCCGCCGAGAGATGAGAAAGGAAGGCAATGTTTCCGTCACGAAGCCACATTAGGTGGAGATTCTGTGTCGCATCAATTAGCTATCGCAGGCGCGAAACTTATCTCGAAGGCATGGAGTCGTTCCATCACGCTGCGCCGGACTTGGACGTCGGCAGCCGAGATGCAGCTGGGTTAGGCCTTCGCGAGTCTCTCCTCTCTTCCCGACACCCTCCTTGGTGCTCTACGTCCTTAGGTCCCGACCCTTGAGCGAGCTCAGCTATCGCTGGTATGCCAGGTAGTGATGCCATGGACAAGGCCAGGGGTCAGGGCTGGAGAGCCAGTAAGAGCTCCTGAGTCGCGATGCTCAGGAGCCCCCCTTCTACCATGCAAGCGGATCGCGCGGGAAAGAAAGAGAAAGCTCATAGTGCCACCCGTTGTTGACCTCAGGGGGGTCCTGTAAACCAACACGAGAGAAGCACAAGTTGCCATTATGATTGTCAGCCGGCCATTGGTTGCTCCGAGAGAGTGGTGAGGGTACTGAGGGCCTGGTGAGGTGACGCTTGCGGGGCTGCCGCGGGCCAGAGCTCGACCACCCAGATTTGTCGGCATTGCAGGGACGGACCCATGCACAAGCGTCATGCTAGTCTAAGCAGTTCCAAAGGTAGGTGTCAATCGAACAGGCGATAACCATAGGCAGGTTAAGCATGAAAGGCAAATCAGCTTAGATAAAATCAGGAGTAATACATGCCACTGGGTCAGGTCGGAGTGGCTTAGGGGATGATGCAGCCCGAGGGGCGCCCCCTAGCTAGGTAAACTAAAGGCATAAGCAAAACGGATACATGTCGCAGGGGAAGACCCACGCGACCTGGGAATAATGTAGCCCTGAGGGCGCTCCTAGCTGAAATGAACTCGAAAGATGTCACCTGACACCGTTGTAGAGGGGTGTGTTGGAGTAG
Organism: Triticum dicoccoides; assembly: GCF_002162155.2. NCBI lineage: Eukaryota > Viridiplantae > Streptophyta > Magnoliopsida > Poales > Poaceae > Triticum > Triticum dicoccoides. Next base: position 582,732,258 of record NC_041389.1, read on the forward strand.
CTGGAGATGCGCGGTGAAGAGACCGGCCCTCATGAGCCAACTAAGCCCTGAGCCTCGGGAGGCTCCGGGGGTCCAGGTGGTTCCCTGAGGATCGTCCCCATTTCTGCCAGGACCTCATGGTGCCTGGCCTCCTGAGCCGCTAGAATGCTCCCCAGAAGGTGGAGTAGCGGCCACGTTTGGCAGGCTAAAGGGCATGCGAACATAGTTGTGTGGAGGACCCTCGTGACATCCCACGTGCGAAGGCCAAAGGCGCTCCTGACACGTGGCCCAGTTGATCCCAGACGCGCAGCCCGCCATCCTCGCCTGGATGGGGAGCTACGCCAGGCAGGCGGCGATCGCCGCGTATGACTCTTGATTCCTGAAGCTCCCGAGTGATCTTGATGATGAACTCCTGAGGGTTGGGCCTTCCTTTCCCCATGCCTTCCTGAGGGAAACGTGTTGCGAAGAACGCCTCCAAGTGGTGCCCGAGCGCCTCCCTCATGATCTTGGAAAAGTCTGAGGCCCTCCAGAAGAGAGCCCCCGAGCCCTGCCCAAGGAGGGCACCGGGCGCGCCTTCCTATGTGATGGAGGGAGGCGCCCCTTACACGGGCGCAGATCTTGATGCGATGCCTCCGGAGATGCCAACCTCGAGAGACCTTGAGTCGGGCAATGTTTTCTTCTTCTTGGGAACTACCTCAGGAGGGTTCTCGCTCTTGTAGTCTGGGTCCTCAATTGAGGCAGCTTGAAAGGCACGCTCGAGCGAGCACACCGCATCCTTTTCTTCACAGGGGACTGTGATGATTCCGCCGATTCCTGGCATCTTGAGGACATTGTAGCCATGGTGGGTCACCGCCATGAACTTGTCCAGGGCCAGATACCCAAGGATGGCATTGTATGGCAGGCGGATATGGGCGACGTCAAAGTCGATGAGCTCGGTACGGTAGTTGTTGCGCTGTCTGAAAGTGACAGGGAGGCGGACCTGCCCTATCGGGTTGGTGGAGCCGTCAGTAACTCCGGAAAAAGGCTTGGTAGGCTAGAGTTGATCATATGGAACTTGAAGGATGTCGAACATCTTGACGGACAGGATGTTGAGGCCTGCACCGCCGTCTATTAGGGTCCTGTGACCTGCACGTTGTTGATGACTGGGGAACAAAGCATTGGCAGGATGCCAGCTATGGCCGCATTGTGACACTCCAAAGTTTTTATTTGGTTTTTTATCAAAACTTTGTGGTTTTGAGGAGAGACCTTTTTAAAAAAATTCTTTTTCAGAAAAACCTTCCTCTTAAAAACCTCCTTTTGCCTTGGCAAAGATTTTATTTCTTTCAAACTTTGGTGGTTGATCTTTTGCAAACTTCTTCTCTGTTAGTTCCCTCTAAAAATCTAAATTTTTTTTGGGAGTTTTTAATTTTTTTTTAAGTGAAGCTCTATGAAAATTTGGGTTTTTCTTATCTTTGAAGCCACCCTTGGCTTTGTATTTTTGCCCATGAGATAAAACTCCTCCAAAACCTCCCCTCCCCCTAGTGATCAACCTAAATTCTCTGTCCCAACTAATCCAAACTGGTTTTGGATTTTTATTCTAATTATTTTTCCCCTCAATTCAATTCTGAAAATTATTTGGAGCCTGAGGGATTTTCAAAGCAAGTACACTTTTTCATTTGAGTTTTGACCTCAAACCAATTCTCCTGGATTGTCCTTTGAACCCACAACCCAGAACCATCTTGATCCACTCCTCCCCTTTTCAAATTTTTCAAAATGCAGTCTCTGCAAGTTTGGACCAGATTTGCCAAATTTGGTGAAATTCATATCCACACTGCTCCAAAAATTCCACCAAAAATCATGCAGCCTACTTGAGCAAGGAGAAGCCACTCCACCAAAAATCAGCTCAAGGAAAAATCACCAGAGGCCAATTTCATTCGGTCGAACACCTGGTGGGCACTGTTACTGTTCAAAGTTCAGAAAATTCAGTTTCAGTGTCATCTTCAGTTCGTCAGTTTCAGTCACGCGGCCACAGTGCACTTGGCACGTTCCTCGCCGCCTCTTCCTCTTGTCCGAAGCTGCACACGCGTGCGTGGAGCCTTCCTGGCGTCGATAGCGTGCTGGCTCGCCCTCGCCGGCATCTTCTGCAGCGTCGGGACCTCCCGTGGCGGCTGACAGGAGGCACACCACGGCAGAACGCCGTTCCGCGCCGCCCATCACTCCCTGGCCCTCCGCGTGGCCTCATGCACGCCAGCGCACGCCCGTAGCACAGCCACCATGGCCGGCAAGCATGGAACGCACTCTCCGCCGCCGACGGGCCCGCGCCATCACCGTTCCGTCGAGCTCGCCCTTAACACCCAAACCCCGGCCAGTTTAACACCAAAACGGACCCATTGAACCTCCGTGATGACGCTCGACCCCCTAACCACCCCGACCGAGCACTGCGCCACCGTAATCGCTCGCCGGTGATCCTCGTTCACGGCAACCGCCTCGGACCGCCTATATAAAGGGGTCCCGAGCTCACTCTCGTGCACGCAGCACCCCCACTACTCACCAACACCCCGCCAGGCCACTAGGGGGACCTCGAGGAGGTCTCCTCCCCCAGCTCCGGCCGCCTCGTCCCGCCTCGGCCTCCAGCCCGATTCGTTCTGGTGAGGCCATCTCCGGCGCTCAAACCCCGTTCGTTACCCTCTCTAGCTGCCAGGAGCATAACCCCCTCTTCAATTTAACCTTTGCAGCCCTCTCCGACGAGCCCCTCGACCACCCGAGCAGCCGTCCGCCGGAGCAGAGCTCGCCGTCGACGTGGTGCTCGCCGACCGACTCCACCACCATCAACTGACGCGAAAGGGTACCCTGAGCACGGAGGTACTCTCCGATCTCTCTGCCTCGCCGTGGATTTCCGCCGGCGACCACCGCGGCTCTCGGACGCCGGCGAACTCTGCCGCCCCGTTTGAACATTTGAACCTGACGGGTGGGACCCCACCGTCAGCCTCTCTGCCCTCTCTTTCGAATCGTTTTCTGGAAGCGCCTTCGGGCAGAATGCGTCTTCTCTTCGGGCTGGCGTAGTCGCTACCGAAGCGTTTTCTGTTTTTATAAACTAGCCCCTGGAATTCTTCTGTTTCATTACAGATTAGTCCCTGGACAAAAACCCTTATAACTTTTAATCAGAAAAGTATTTTTGATTGATTCTTTTTCTGTTCTCTTTAAAATTTTGTCTAGTTTTTTATCAGATTTATTTGAAAAATATTTGGTTTACCTTCTGTGCACTCCTTGGTATTTACGTTAGCGCATATATTTTCTTTAAACCGTAGATACCGAAGGAGGTGACGGAGCCGCGAACTTCACCGAGCTAGGCTCCGACTACTCTGAACCAGGCAAGCATGTTTGAAATTTTGATATGATGAGTGTCTCGGCATGTTTTGCATTTAGTTAGTTTCATGGCATGTTGGTAAGCATACCGATGAACGTTTTTTTTGTGATAATAAGGTGAATGAGTTCAATGATCCATACGTGGATGAATGTGAATATGAATGGCCATGTGTTGGCATGAGGATGGGTACGATGGCAGTGTTGTAGCATGCCAGTCTTACGCCAGACTATGTGACTTCAGTGTCAAACAATATCGGTCCAGTACCCATCATTTCCTTCCTTGTACTACCACATGTTTTCCGCAAGGAATATGGTTTAGTAAGTTGCAAACCACTTTCATGGTACACACCAAAGAGGAGAGGCCGTGATGATGGTTCCATGGCCCTGGATTAAAGCCAGTCATCCGGTCAGGGGGCATGGGTGTTTCCGGTTGGGACCGAGAGGGGGGCACCCCTTAGAGCGCGCGTATATAAATTTGATCCCATGCTATTCGAGATTGTGATCTCCCCGTCTCAAAAGTTTTTCTTGGACGATGACTAGGGTGATTCCTAGCATCGGGAGGTAGGATGGGTGTGTACCGGTTAGCTGTGTTTTCTTCCGAAATACCGTAAACGGAACTAGTCCTTCGTGACTACGGAAATCCGTTGACTGTGGGAAAAATTTTGTACAAACTCTGCAGAGTCATATATTCCTCCAAATCATCTCTTCCATGTCAAGTTTCGTTCCATCTTATCCTAATCGATTGTCAGCTTTGATGACAGAGACTCCGGTGAATTGCATGAGTGCTAAGTCCGGTTGAATGATTATTCCTGTGGATGGACTAACCCGTTTATTCTCATGGATTGAATGTTTATTATGAGTATTATTTACTGATGAACTTTTAAAAGCCCTTTCTGTGATGTCGCTCAGACGTCCGACTGTGGCATTTCTTTTAAAGCCCTTTATGTGATGTCGCTCAGACGTTCGACTGTGGCATTTCTTTTAAAGCCCTTTATGTGATGTCGCTCAGACGTCCGACTGTGGCATTTCTTTTAAAGCCCTTTATGCGATGTCGCTCAGA
>NC_041389.1:582736868-582748507 GCF_002162155.2 Triticum dicoccoides
TTTCTTTTAAAGCCCTTTCTGTGATGTCGCTCAGACGTCCGACTGTGGCATTTCTTTTAAAGCCCTTTATGTGATGTCGCTCAGACGTCCGACTGTGGCATTTCTTTTAAAGCCCTTTATGCGATGTCGCTCAGACGTCCGACTGTGGCATTTCTTTTTTCCTTATTTTTATTTTGTTCACCTTTCAAGGCGTCGCTTCAGACACCCGATCGGTCTTCATTTGTGTTATGTTGGGATTTCAGGCGGACTACCGCCGTTTCCCCTTTTTCTTACCCCGTTATGCTAATTTTATTTTAATGTGCATTGATGAAGTAATCATGTTGTATCCATGCATGCATTTGTTATATCTTACGTCCGAACTGTCTTGCGAGTACTTTCAAAGTACTCACTGGCTTGTTGATTTGGCCAGATGCTGACGAAGGCGATCTCATGGATGAAGAGTTTGATAGCGAGTCCGACACCTAGAGGAGTCCCAGTCAGTCTTGTGCGACCCTAGATTTGGTCACTGTATTATATCCGCTTCCGCTACCAAATAAATTCATCGAACCTCTCCTCGACGCTCGATGAGATGACAGACGTAGAGTCTTGTATTTCTCTCCCCGCTGTGTTTTTCCACCACCGTCCTATCCTCGAGTCAGTAGTATGCCTCCACACCCCTCTGTCGTGTCCGCCATTATGTATAATTATTGGCATGCTTGTAATAATTTGGTTGAGCAACCGTAGTTCGACCCTGTAATATATTTTATGCTACTGGCTTATTGTATCAAGAATTTGTCTGCCAGTGTAGAGGATTTCTCTCATACTGGACTTCAAAGATTGGCTTTTCAATAAATATTTTTATTGGAAAACCGGTCGTGACACGCACACTTGAGTTGGTCTACTGAGCTGAAAGTGATGGCACACATGGACCATCTGAGTGGGCGCATGGCCTTGAGCTTGGGGAGGACTGCGTTCACCTCGCGAGCAAACTGCTTGAAGATGCGCTGAGAGGCTAGGGCTTGGGCACCGCCCAAGATGCAAGCGACAGCACGTGGCTCCTGGAAGCCCCCAACCCTCTCGTCGTGGTGGTGGTCATCATTCCTCCTTGGCAGTGGCAGCGGAGGAAGACCTGCGTTGCCCTGCGGGCGGTCCTCGCGAGGCTGATCCCTCCAGGCTCCCTCATGAGGTTGGTCCTGCCAACAATCCTCGCGAGGTCGGTCACACCGCTCCTGGCGAGGGCCTCGGTCATCCCATCATCCTCGACCTCTTTCTCCTCCTCGGCCGTAGCCCCGATTGTTATGCTCGGGGCGTCGACCGATGCGTCCTACTCGAATGGCTCTGAGCTCCTGGCATTCGTTGGTGTTGTGGGTGTAGAGGTTGTGGTAGGCACAGAATCGGCTACCCTTGGACGACTCCGGCTGGTCCCTGCCGCGCTTCGTGTCTGGTTCTGCTGCGAGCACGGCTGCTCCCTTGCGCTTCACGTCCTTGGCCTTGGTCTTCTTCTCTTCTGGGTCAGCAGCTGGAAGCTCGAGGAGGGAGAGGCGTCCATCCTGAGCTCTTGCGCACTTGGTCGCCAGGTTGAACAGCTCCAGAGACGTGCACAGATCCTCGTGGATGGTGAGATCCTCCTTCATATTGACATCGCGGACACCATCGGAAAACGCTGAGATGATGGCCTCCTCTATCACCCTGGGAATCTTGAGGTGAGCATTGTTTAAGTGCTGGATGTACTTCTGTAGGGTCTCTCCAGGCTGCTGCTTGATGCGGCGCAGGTCACACACGGCAGGAGGGTGGTCGCGAGTGCCCTGGAAGTTGGCGATGAAGCGGCTGCACATCTCGTCCCAAGAGGAGATCAAGCCGGGAGGCAGGTTTAGGAGCCAGGTGCGGGCACTGTCCTTGAGCACCATGGGAAACCAGTTTGCCATGACCTTTTCGTCTCTGCCTGCCGCCTCGATGCCCAGCTCATAGAGCTGCAGGTACTCCACAGGGTCAGTGGTTCCGTCGTAGCGAGGAGGCAGGTCCGGCTTGAACTTGCCGGGCCAGGCGACTCTACGCGGCTCAGTGGTGAAGGCGCGGCGGCCTTCCATGGCCACCGGAGCTTTTTGCACACGCGGGCCCTGCTCTTGATGGTTCTCACGCGCTGCCGCCTGTGGCAGCACGGGGTCTTGGCATGCTGGTGCAGGGACGCGGTCTTGCCATGCTGATGCAAGGAGCAAGTGAGCGCCTTCTTGAGGCCGAGGGATTTCTTGACAGCTTCTTTCTTGCTGCGCGGGCACTGGACGCGGTGGGTCGCGTCCAGGAGCCGCGCGCCTTGGAGCCAGGGCACCTTCTTGGGGAGTAGGTGGCGGAGGCACCCCCTGAGCCGCATCGCCCATGCAGGACGGAGGGTGAGGCAGCGAGAGGGACGATGCAGGAGAGCCCCCTGCGACGCTGACAAGCTCGGTGAAGCGAGCGAACCACTCCTCGTAGAGGTCGCCGACGGGGCGGTAGTGGAAGAGCTCGCGTGCTAGGAGCAACGCGGCCTGTGCGTCCGTGGGGGCACGACGAGCGTGAGATGACGAACCAGCTGGGGTCAGCGATGGAGTGGCGGTGCGGCCTTCCCGCTGCACTGAGGGGTGCAGCGAAGATGCTTGCTGCTTGTTCCCCGCCGGGCTGGTGGCGGCGTGGGCGGCAGACGATGGAGAACAACGAGGAGACCCACCGACGGGAGTTGTTTGGGCAACGTGCACGGCGAGAGCAGCCCGGCGCTCGGCGCGAGATCAGCGAGCATCTGCCATGGATGCGACAAAGCGATGGGACGTAGATTAACGGAGAAAAGATTCCAGAGCACCCCTACCTAGCGCGCTAAATGTAAGATATCGGGTTCCGGCAAAACCCTTAAGGTTCAAACTCTGGGGTGCGCATGAATATCTTCTCCTTACCGATCCACGCCCACGACCTCACCGTGATTCAAAGCTAACACGATGAACAACACAAGGGATGCAAGGTTTATACTAGTTCGGGCCACCATTGTGGTGTAATACCCTACTCCAGTGTGTGGTGTGTGGATTGCCTCTTCGGCTGATGATGAACAGTACAAGGGGAAGAACAGCCTCGCGAGGAGAGGTGTTCTTGTGCTGGTATGAGGTGTGGATGAACTGGATCCTCTCCCTTTGCTACGGTGGTGGCTAGTCCTATTTATAGAGGCCCTGGTCCTCTTCCCAAATATTGAGTGGGAAGGGATTCCACAACGGCGGGATTTGAAAGGGGACAACCAGTACAAGCTATCCTGACTAAAGGTGGTATTCGACTACCAAAGGCACTGGCGATGACGATGTCTTGGGCTCCACGGTGACCTCCGTCCTGCCATCCTGCTGGTCTTGGTCTCGTTGCACCGATATGGAAACCTTTGCCTGATGCCTTGGCACTCCGCGCCTGCTCTTGCCCCCTTCGCACCAAAGAGGAAACGAGGACACTGCGTTGGCTGATGCCCGCCTGGTCTTGATCGTCATGGCTTGCATCATGTGCACCTCGCGAGGTACCCCACACCTTGATCTCTCCGCCTCCTCGCAAGCATGCCTGGTGAGGCCGTCCCTGGGGAGGCCTTGTGGCGTCCGCCCCACGAGGACTGGCCCCTCACGAGGGTCTTGAACTTGGGTTGATGAAGACTTGCCATACTGGGCCCCTGCTGAGCCACGCCGCAGGCCGCAGGCAGGCAAGTCTGGATACCCACATATCCAGAACGCCGACAGTCGCCAACAGCTTTTTGTACCCTCCCCCACAGATGGAGCGCAGCACCTCGTGAGACTTGAACTCAAGGTTGAGGAAGGTCGCGCGATCCACAACGACTATCCTCTCGGCGGTAGCAAGAGCCTTCTCCCTGGCCTCCAGCTAGGACATCGCCTCAGAGACATGTGATACGTCCATTTTGCGTCATGCTTTTATATCGATATTTATTGCATTATGGGCTGTTATTACACGTTATATCACAATACTTATGCCTATTCTTTTTTATTTTACAAGGTTTACATAAAAGGGAGAATGCCGGCAGCTGGAATTCTGGGCTGGAAAAGGAGAAAATATTAGAGACATATTCTGCACAACTCCAAAAGTCCTGAAACTCCACGAAAGTTATTTTTGGAATTAATAAAAAATACTGAGCGGACAAAATACCATAGGGGGCCACCCTCTCTCCACGAGGGTGGGGGGCGCGCCCTACCCCCTTGGGCGTGCCCCCTGCCTGATGGGCCCCCTGGTAGCCCACTGGTGGCCGTCTTCTGCTATATGAAGTCTTTTACCCTAGAAAAAATCATAAGCAAGCTTTCGGGACGAGACTCCGCCGCCACGAGGCGGAACCAATCTAGGGCTCTGACGGAGCTGTTCTACCGGGGAAACATCCCTCTGGGAGGGGGAAATCGAAGCCATCGTCATCACCAACGATCCTCTCAGCGGGAGGGGGTCAATCTCCATCAACATCTTCACTAGCACCATCTCCTCTCAAACCCTAGTTCATCTCTTGTACTCAATCTTTGTCTCAAAACCTTGGATTGGTACCTGTGGGTTGCTAGTAGTGTTGATTACTCCTTGTAGTTGATGTTAGTTGGTTTATTCAGTGGAAGATCATATGTTCAGATCCTATATGCATATTAATACCCCTCTGATTATGAACATGAATATGATTTGTGAGTAGTTACGTTTGTTCCTAAGGACATGGGAGAAGTCTTGCTATAAGTAGTCATGTGAATTTGGTATTCGTTTGATATTTTGATGAGATGTATGTTGTCTCTCCTCTAGTGGTGTTATGTGAACATCGACTACATGACACTTCACCATTATTTGGGCCTAGAGGAAGGCATTGGGAACTAATAAGTAGATGATGGGTTACTAGAGTGACAGAAGCTTAAACCCTAGTTTATGTGTTGCTTCGTAAGGGGCTGATTTGGATCCATATGTTTCATGCTATGGTTAGGTTTACCTTAATACTTCTTTTGTAGTTGCGGACGCTTGCAATAGGGGTTAATCATAAGTGGGATGCTTGTCCAAGAAAGGGCAGTACTCAAGCACCGGTCCACCCACATACCAAATTATCAAAGTAACGAACGCGAATCATATGAGCGTGATGAAAACTAGCTTGACGATAATTCCCATGTGTCCTCGGGAGCACTTTTCTCTATATAAGAACTTGTCCAGGCTTGTCCTTTGCTACAAAAAGGATTGGGCCACCTTGCTGCACCTTATTTACTTTCATTACTTCTTACCCATTAAAAATTACCTTATCACAAAACTATCTGTTACCGATAATTCCAGTGCTTGCAGAGAAAACCTTACTTAAAACCGCTTGTCATTTCCTTCCACTCCTCATTGGGTTCGACACTCTTACTTATCGAAAGGACTACGATAGATCCCCTACACTTGTGGGTCATCAAGACTCTTTTCTGGCGCCGTTGTCGGGGAGTGAAGCACCTTTGGTAAGTGGGAATTAGTAAGGAAAAAATTATATAGTGTGCAGAAATTTACTATCACTTGTTACTATGGAACATAATCCTTTGAGGGGCTTGTTCGGGGTATCTCACCAGCAGAGCAAAGAGTTGCTCCTCAACCTACTGAACCTACTGAAAATGTTTACTTTGAAATTCCTTTGGGTATGGTAGAGAAACTGCTAGCTAATCCTTTTACATGAAATGGAACATTGCATCCTGACTTGCACCTAATCTATGTGGATGAAGTCTGTGGATTATTTAAGCTTGCAGGTATACCCGAGGATGTTATCAAGAAGAAGTTCTTCCCTTTATCTTTGAATGGAGAGGCATTGACATGGTTTAGGCTATGTGATGATATGGGATCATGGAACTACAACCGATTGAAATTGGAATTTCATCAGAAGTTTTATCATATGCATCTTGTTCATCGTGATTGTAATTACATATATAATTTTTGGCCTCGCGAAGGAGAAAGCATCGCTCAAGCTTGGGGGAGGCTTAAGTCAATGTTATATTCGTGCCCCAATCATGAGCTCTCAAGAGAAATGATTATTCAAAAAAATTATGCTCGGCTTTCTCTCAACAATCGTTCCATGCTCGATACTTCTTGTACTGGTTCTTTTATGATGAAGACTATTGAATTAAGATGGGATTTATTGGAAAGAATTAAACGCAACTCTAAAGATTGGGATCTCGACGAAGGTAAGGAGTCAGGTATGACACCTAAGTTTGATTGTGTTAAATCTTTTATGGATATCGATGATTTTCATGAATTTAGCACTAAATATGGACTTGACTCTGAGATAGTAGCTTCTTTCTGTGAATCATTTGCTACTCATGTTGACCTCCCTAAGGAGAAATGGTTTATATATAATCCTCCCACTGAAGTAAAAGTAGTTGCACCTATTATAGTTGTAGAAAAGACTATCACTTATAATGATCCTATTGTTCCTACTACTTATATCGATTCCCTATTAGGATAAAGGATCATGCTAAAGCTTCAACTGTGGTTCGTAAGAGTAATACTAGAACACCTACACCGCCTGAGTAAATTAAAGTTGAACCTAGTATTGCTATGGTTAAATATCTCTTGGCTGATAATATTGATGGGCATGTTATTTACTTCTGTGATGAAGCTGCTAGAATTGCTAGACCCGATTCTAAGAATAAACATAGACCTGTTGTAGGCATGCCTATTATTTTTGTTAAAATAGGAGATCATTGTTATCATGGCTTATGTGATATGGGTGTTAGTGCTAGTACAATACCTCATTCCTTATACAAAGAAATTATGCATGATATTGCACCTGCTAAGATAGAAGAAATTGATGTTACAATTAAGCTTGCCAATAGAGATACCATTTCACTTGTTGGGATTGTTAGAGATGTTGAAGTCTTGTGTGGGAAAGTTAAATATCCTGCTGATATTCTTGTTCTTGGTTCCCCACAAGATAGCTTTTGTCCCATCATATTTGGTAGACCCTTCTTGAATACTATTAATGCTAGGATAGATTGCGAAAAGGATGTTGTTACGATTGGTTTAGGGAATATGTCTCATGAGTTTAATTTTGCTAAATTTCATAGACAACCCCATGATAAAGAATTGCCTAGTAAGGATGAAATTATTGGTCTTGCTTCTATTGTCGTTCCTCCTAATGATCCTTTAGAACAATATTTGCTAGACCATGAAAATGATATGTTTATGAATGAAAGAAGGGAGATAGATGAAGAATTCTTTAAACAGAGACCTATTCTGAAACACAACTTGCCTGTTGAAATTCTAGGGGATCCTCCACCACCCAAGGGTGATCCCGCGTTTGAGCTTAAACCACTACCTGATACTCTTAAATATGCTTATCTTGATGAAAAGCAGATATATCCTGTTATTATTAGTGCTAACCTTTCAGAGCAGGAAGAGGAGAAATTATTGAAAACTCTGAAGAAGCACTATGCTGCTATTGGATATACTCTTGATGATCTTAAGGGCATTAGTCCCACTCTATGCCAACACAAAATAAAATTGGGGAAAGACGCCAAACCAGTTAGTGATCACCAATGGCGGTTAAATCCTAAGATGAATGAAGTGGTAAGAAAAGAAATACTAAAGCTCATGGAAGCAGGTATAATTTATCATGTTATTGATAGTCAGTGGGTAAGTCCTATTCGTTGTGTCCCTAAGAAGGGAGGTATTACTGTCGTTCCTAATGATAAAGATGAATTGATCCCACAAAGAATTGTCAAAGGTTATAGGATGGTAATTGATTTCCGCAAATTAAATAAAGCTACTAAGAAGGATCACTACCCTTTACCCTTTATTGATCAAATGTTAGAAAGATTATCCAAACATACACATTTTTTCTTTCTAGATGGTTACTCTGGTTTCTCCCAAATACCTGTGTCAGTAGAGGATCAGGAAAAGACCACTCTTACTTGCCCTTTCGGTACTTTTGCTTATAGACGTATGCCTTTTGGTTTATGTAATGCACCTGCTATCTTTCAAAGATGCATGATGGCTATATTCTCTGACTTTTGTGAAAACATTGTTAAGGTTTTCATGGATGATTTCTCTGTTTATGGATCTTCTTTTGATGATTGCTTGAGCAACCTTGATCGAGTTTTGTAGAGATGCGAAGATACTAGTCTTGTCTTGAATTGGGAAAAGTGCCACTTTATGGTTAATAAAGGTATTGTCTTGGGGCATAAAATTTCTGAAAGAGGTATTGAAGTTGATAAAGCTAAAGTTGATGCTATTGAAAAGAGGCCATGTCCCAAGGACATTAAAGGTATAAGAAGTTTCCTTGGTCATGCCGGTTTTTATAGGAGGCTCATTAAGAACTTTTCTAAAAATTCCAGGCCTCTGACTAATTTCTTGTCCTCTGACTAATCCGGTTTTTATTGGCCTACTCTCTTCAAGGATGCCCGTAAGTTTGTCTTGTCTTGCGATGAATGTCAAAGAATTGGTAGTATTAGTAGACGTCAAGAAATGCATATGAATTATACTCTTGTTATTGAACCATTTTGTAACATCCCAAATTTTCAATTTGGAATGTTATACATAGATCATCATTCCATATCATATTTTATTGCATTTTGGTTGATCCTAGAAATTCTAAGAAACTCAAGGACCCACGGAGAGAGCTGGGGATTTCGTTATTTTCATATTTGAGTTTTCTCAAATTTTAAAAAGAGGATCATTTGGTTTTAATCATTTTTCTCTCAAAAATATTTCCAATACTAAAATAAAAGAGAGGAGATAAAATGACTTCTCCAAAATAAAGAAATATTGGAGGAAAAATATTAAAATCAAATAAGAATTTTATTTGGACTTTTATTGCTATTTTATTTGAATTAGGAAAAAATGCATTTTTCAAAATTGCATTAGAGGCCCAAATAAATGTTCACTTTGTCCGCAATATTATTAGAGGACCGTCAAAATTTCTTTCAGGATTTTTGGACTCCGTTGAGTATTTCTTTTATTTGTTTTTCCATGCGTTAGTTTATTTAAAAAAAAGGCTAACCGACCTAACCGGCCCGTGCCCGAGCCGGACACTAGCCCGGCCGGCCTTTATAAGGGGCCGAGGCCGACCCCACCAGCCCAAGTCACCGCCCTCACCAACCCTAACCCTAGCTGCGCCGCGTAGCCGCCGCCGCCACTCCCGCGCCACCCACCGCCGCCCTCGCCGCCGCCGACCATCGCCGACGCCGCCAGAGTAACCGCCCGCCGTTGCCGCTCCCGCTACCGCTGACCCTGCCAGCCGAGGTAGCCGCCGCCGCCGCCGGTTTTCTCGGAAAAACCAATCGGTTCTTTTTTCGAAACCCTAGATCTGTTTTTTTAGATCGGTTCGATTTTTTCAGTTTAGTTAAATAGCGGACGTTCGTCCGTACGTTCGTTTCAATGAACGTTGTTCGTCAGTTAGTCGTAGATAGCGAACATTCATTCATTAGCCTGTTCGTCTCGTTTTATTTTCCAGGGTTTTTCCGCAATTATTTTCGATCGCGATTCCTGCCCTAATCTTCGATCTAGTATAACTTTTCGCCCATTTGTCCATTTTAGATGAAACAAGCGCCTAGATCTTCGTTTCGAAGCTCTCTTTCTGTTTAACCAACTTGAACAAGATTTTGGTACTGTAAAATTTGACTTTAGTCCAGATTAGTAATTGGATCTTGTTTCTTTCGTAGTTTGAGTTTCGTTGCTCTGTTTGATTTGATTCTTTTTGCAAACCGGAGTTCTTCAGTTGAACTTTATGGTTAGATCTTCTTATTTGAGTTTTACCCATGCATTCAGTTGAGTGCTTATGTACGTTATTGTTTGTTTGTGATAGAATTCCCGGAGTGCGAAGCGTGCTACTACGAGTCTCTAGGTTTTGCGGATCATCAGCAAGGCAAGTAACAATTTGATCATACCCCTTTATTACCCAGTTTTTATGCATTAGATACAATCCTCAAACATTGCATGGTTAGGATCTGAATAACATGTGGGTTTGGGAAGTAGATGATGAGGTAGAACCTATTACCATGTTTATTATCAAACCTTTGGGAGTTACTTCTACGTTATGCTCAGGATTGCTACGCTATGCTCGTACACATTGATTGGGTGAGTGTATCCATGACAGATGTGAGTATTGTTAATTAATGGTTAACTTAAGGTGGCTACTTAAATGCACATATGGGTGGATTGGTTGTGGGCGCCTAGAGAATCCAGTGTTGTCCTGGGATATCCCAGAGTACTCGTGTGATCATCCTAAGGCTTGCCAGCCAGGCTCAAAGGGATCATAAGATTGTTGATGCTAGAAACTTCTGTGTGCATCCACAAGCTATTATGGGCTCTAACATAGTTGAGTATGTTGTGTGACCTCTCTCAGTGGTAGACTAGCAGATGTAGGGGATGTAGGTGGTACTGTCTACCCAGAGTAAAGAGTTAATGCTTCTGAAAGACTGTGTCTTGGTCATCCATTTATCAAACACCATGTAGTGCAAGAAATCCACCAGAGGAGATCGAGTCTTGTGGGGAAAAGTGTGCAAACCTATGCAGAGTGTACAAACTAATCATGGTTAGCCGTGTCCCCGGTTATGGACATCTTGAGTATCTGGTTATTGGATTATCATGTTGATCTCATCACTTTTAATTAATTTTGTTGGGTAATTGATGATGCTTAATTGGGATTGAGTTGGAGGAACCTTCCCAATGTTTAACAACCACCATGATAGTTAAATAGAATTTATTCCTTTGTTGTAGGGAAAAATTGGCTTTATGCAAAACTATAACCATAGAGCTTTCCACCAACCATACATGCATGTAGTGATAGCATTTATTCTGTTCATTTACTCTATGTATTACATTGCCAGCATATTCCATGTGCTGACCTGTTTCGGGCTGTAACATATCATGTTGCAGACTTTCCAGACGATGAGTAAGGATGCCATAGGTCGTTGTCGTTCACTCAGCTATGCCGTTGGAGTTGATGGACTCACTTTATCTTCCAAGCCTTTCGATGTTATCGTATTTAGATGGCCTTAAGCCATATTATTATAATAAGTTCTCTTTTGAGACATTCGATGTAATAAGTGTGTGATTGAAACTCTGTTATAAATCCTCGAGTACTGTGCACGTCAGCATTACCGATCCAGGGATGACACTGATGCACAAAGACTTGACCGTTTGAGGTCTGGTCGCTACAAGATGGTATCAGAGCACACGCTGCCTATAGGACACACTACAAAAAAAAGACACATCTGTGACATTTTGGGCCGAACGAAAAAAAATTATGTCATACATATGACACTTCTATGACGATAATTGTGACAAAACTCGGTATCATCATAGATGTGGTGGGCTCCTACTTTGATGACAAAAAATCATGACAGAAAATGGGCTTTTCGTCCTGGGCGGGCCGGAGACGCAGCTGCATGACATTCTTTGGGCCGCCCATGACGGAAAAAAACGTGATAGAAGCGAGGGGGAGGAAAATTTCGGGGAGTTGCCGGTTACGGTGGGAGGTCGGGGGTGGAGCGATGCGCGTTTATCTCGTACGTACGCGCGTGTGTACGAGGCGTTGGCTCTAACTAAAGCCGAGCGAGGCGTTGGGCTCTAACTGAACCCGAGCGATTGCACTGCAGGCTACGCGTTACTGAACCCGAGCGATCGATCGATGGCTATTAACTAAACCCGATGGAGCGATTCCTTCGCTACTGCTGCTAACA